>NC_044066.1:9850529-9880529 GCF_902167405.1 Gadus morhua | reverse complement strand
TCTCCCTTTTCAATATACACCTCCTTTGTCATGTTGGATATCACGATTATCTCCCATTGGGACGGAGTTCACCTCACCAACACAGCTGAATAGAAAAAAACTGGTGCGCTAAATCAATTCCTCTAAAAAGATAGTTTCAATTCAATTCCCCTGAGATAGTGATACAACCTCAACTAACGTTTCTGTGGGGTTGGCCTTTACAGAAGCAAATGGTAGAATTGAACTTCCATACCAAATAAACATTGTAAGAACTTTACTATGAACACGTGGGGCAGGCTCGTGTGTAGAAGCTATGGTGTATGCAGGTAGTCCAGGAGCAAGATACCCTCACCCCTACCTGCTCCTTAATAAACTGCATCTTAAATCACACTCTCTACTAAAGGACTTCATAACAGTTGTGATTGTAAACAAGCCTCAATAAAATGCTCTGAGCGGCGTTTGGCTCACATCGCGGGTGTAAATCAACCGCCGCGGAGGGACTTGTGTTGGCTAGGTTTAGGTTCTGTTCCTGGTTGGTCTGAAGGGGCGTGTTGCATCACGTCGACAGGCTGTCCACACACCTTGATAACACACGCTCAAGAGGACGAGGAAGGTCGGAGGAGAGCAGAGCGGACTCAAAGAGGGAAGCAGTGGCTTTCTGTTCGGCCAGCACCACTGATTGAGTTACATAGGATTGATTGGGCGAGTGCATGGGTGAGAGCGAAGGAAAGAGAGCATCTCCGTATGGTCCAGTGGTCCAGAGTAGGATAGTGTTTGTGATTTAGGTTCAAGACGGCGCGCACTAGGTCTGCTATTGCCAAGGCAACCGTAAGGGCAGAGTTCATCGGTTTGCCCTTGGGTGACGGCTCCTGTTTGAGTGGTTACCCATAACCTCCAACGTCACCCACCCATTCCCCATGTCCACTTAGTCTGTGTGTGTGTGTGTGTGTGTGTGTGTGTGTGTGTGTGTGTGTGTGTGTGTGTGTGTGTGTGTGTGTGTGTGTGTGTGTGTGTGTGAGTGTGTGTGGCTGTGTGTTAGATGTCAAACCAAGCCGTGATTAGCTGGGATGTCAATTACACTGAGGTAAGCAGTTCTGCCCATAGGAGAGGTTAGGTGAGAAGGGCACCCCTGTATCCCCTCTAACCCCCCAACCATTCATACACACACACAGACACACACACACACACACACACACACACACGCACACGCACAAACACACACACACACACACACACACACACACACACACACACACACATTCACAAACACGCACGCCCGCACACGCACACACACCACCCCATTTTCCGTCAGCTCCTTCACGTCTCCTACCTTTCTGATTTCTGCCATTGTCTCTCCAGTCCCTCTTCTTTCTCTCCAGTCTCTTCTTTTCTCTCCAGTCTCTTCTGTTCTCTCCAGTCCCTCTTCTTTTCTCTCCAGTCTCTTCTGTCTCTCCAGTCTTTCTTCTGTTCTCTCCAGTTTATCATCTGTTATCTTCCAGTCGTCAGCCCTCCATCCCTCCTGCTTGCTTGACCTCTGTGTACAGTATTCGCTCCTTCCTCTCTCCAGGGATTAATTATCCATCCTTACGCTCTCTCTCTCTCTCTCTCTCTCTCTCTCTCTCTCTCTCTCTCTCTCTCTCTCTCTCTCTCTCTCTCTCTCTCTCTCTCTCTCTCTCTCTCTCTCTTTGTGGTTGATGGTCCTCTCCCCCCATCCCTTTAGCTTTGTCGTTGTTTTCCTTGCATAATGGAGGCTGCGTCTGGGATGCTGTTGAATCATTGATGACCTAAAGCCGTTGAGTAAAGATGTAGCGCACCCGAGGTCCACTCAAAGGTGCAGCATAAGCACATTGCACACACACACACACATGCGCACACCTGCTCATACCACACATCAAACACCACACACACACACACACACACACATACACACACACACGGAAACACACATGCGGGTTTCCAAGAGACCACGCGCAAGTACACCAGTACGTGCATGTACAAGTACGGTACACAAACGTCACCAGTACGGAAAGAAGTGGAGAATTAAGACTTACAGGCAGGAGTGCAAAGGATGAATATATGATGAGCACGAATGGAAGTACAATTGAATGTCTGGTGGTTCTGCGGCTTGCTCGGGCAGAGGATGCTGTTTATTGTTTAATGGCTGCTCTAATATGCATTTTATGTTCTGTTCCTGTTGTATCCTTTTTGTTGTTAGGCATTTATTTGTGTGTGTGTGTGCGTGTGTGTGAGGGAGAGAGAGAGAGAGAGAGAGAAAGATGACATACCCATATTCACAAAGACCCCAAAACCCTTGAAGAAACAGACGCGTGTCTGTGTACGTATGTGTGTGTGTGTGTGTGTGTGTGTGTGAAAGGTTGTGTTTGTGTGTGTCAGGGTGATTGTGTGTTTGTGTGTTTGTTTATGTCAGTATGCCCAGTGTGACTGTCTGTACATGCGTGTGTATGTGTTTATGTGTGTTTGTGTGGCTTTGTGTGTGGGTGCGTTTTGTTTGGATGCTTGTGTGGCTATCCAGCGCAGTAGATAGCAGTGTTGTGACGGTGAGTGTGACCAAGTGTATCTGACAGGGCAAGTGGTTCCATAGAATCAATCTAACATAGTCCATTCCACAGTCCTATTCCATAGTCATATCTTCATTGATCAATAGGTGTGTGCATAACCAGCATACAGAGAGAGAGAGAGAGAGAGAGAGAGAGAGAGAGAGAGAGTGAGAGAGAGAGAGAGAGAGAGAGAGAGAGAGAGGAGCGTTTCTGTCAGAGCTTGGAGATGCAAAGAGGGGATGAAAGGGTATGGGGCGTTTGCACACCCCATAAAAGGTGGTAGAAATAGGCCGTTGCATGTACCTGCTTAATGCGGCGTGAATGGGTATAAAATTAGAGCACAGATGCCCTAGGAGCACCATGTGATTCCAATGACATCACACCGGTAAAACATTGAAAGAGATGCAGGTCGGAATGGTTCAAAGAAATGTTTGACAAGAAGAATCACAAGACAGACAGAAAAAGAGAAATGAAAGATAATGTAATAAAACAATAGAACAAGAAATAGCTTGTTGGGGTGCTGTTTGATTGGAGGGCTTCTGATGCACGGATCATTTTGGTGTTTTTCTTTGCGTTCTTGTTCGTTCTTACATGGACATATTTCTGCCATGGTGGTTTGTTTAAGAGGAGGTCATGGCAGGGTTAAGACCGAGAAAATGGAGGAAAACCATGTTTCCTGCATTCATCCCAGGAAAATAGCACATGCCTGTCACAAGACATTCCATGCTGCAAATACACATAGAATGGACATGTCTTAGATTGACTCCAAGACTTCCTATTTTGGGTACAACCAGTATTGTAGTACTTATGTTTGACGTCGCACTGAAGTGAATATGCTTAAGAAGATTTGTTTGAATGGGTATTTGAAGTAATATTTATTTGATATTATTGTAGTCTTTCTAAGTGTTAATGTGATTATGTAGTGTTTATGAGATATTGTGATCCGTATCAGTGAGAACATGATATGTAGTCTATGTAAGTATTAATGTTAAATTTTAGTCTGTATCGGTGAGTTTATGATATTGAAGTCTTTATAAGTGTCAATGTGATGTTGTAATCTATATACATGTCTATGTTATATAATGGTCTGTATCATTGAGTAATTTATATAGTAGTCTTCTTCAGAGGTACTTTATTATTACAGTGTCTTCCAGTAAGTGGTCAGTCATTTGCTGAATTGAAAACATTGACAGATTGAACACTAGCAAGGCAGTGGGTAAAGGTCAGAAACCATAAGTGTGTGTGTCTATGTGTGGTGTGTGTGTGTGTGTGTGTGTGTGTGTGTGTGTGTGTGTGTGTGTGTGTGTGTGTGTGTGTGTGCGTGTGCGTGTGTGTGTGTGCGCGCATGTTTGTGTGTGTGCGCATGTTTGTGTCTGTGTGCTTGGTGTGTGTGTGTCGAAACAGAAAGGCACTTTCTCCAGCTTTGTGTCATTTTTTATATTTATTGTTTTCTCATTACGGCTAAGAAAAGATGGGTTAAGGTAGAGTGAGTTTGATTGTGAGCTTTGTTGTATGTATGTTGTTGGCTTGCCTATGATATTGAAATGATAGTTTGGAGATCCAAGAACTCACACTCCCTGTTGTTCTATAGTGAGGGTTGAGTTTAGTGAACAACGTTTGAACAACCTCTGACTCCAAGTTATAGTAATTATTATAACAATGCATACAGTTCTAGAATATCTAGCCCACCAGAAAAAATGACATTTATATGATATTGCTTAGAAGCCCTACATGTACACTAAATGGCTAAATGTATTTAGCTTGCTTTGCAGGCACCGTTGTTTGTTTGGTGTGTGCGTGTGCGTGTGTGTGTGTGTGTGTGTGTAGAAGTGTATTAAATTGTATGTGCATTCTTTCATGTTGAGTGTTTTCAAGATATATTTGTGTGCAGCCTTTATGTCGACTTTGAAAGCTACTATAAGTGTACATCTTCTTGTCGGTTGAGTGCGGGGAAAGACTGTAGATGGTGTTTGTTGAGGCCATTAATGTTTTAGACAATTGTCTTGTGGCGGCTGTGTTGTTTTCTGTGATGTCCAGATGAGTGGAACATACTGCTCCAAAGGCGCAGCACATAAACAAATGTTGTGTGAGACACAGAAAATCAATATCTTTCACCCGTGGTGCCCAACACGACGTTTGGCTGAATTTATCCGCAGTGTAGTCTGTGTTGCATAATATATTATTATTATCATTTTTATTATTGTTTCTGTGTTTGTTCTTAGGATTTAAATTTTAGATAATTGTATAATGGTAGGACATTGTGTTGAACAAGGATGTTGCAATATATTCAGAAGAAAAAAACAAAGCAACAAGCAGGAAGTTCACAAACTGTTGTGTAATCACACACACTTCACACACAGAAACATCCACTCGCGTACTCTGACAAACAAACACTCATACATTTAATAACCTTGTGATGGATTACACTATAAATACACTTCATATTTATTAATAATGATACCATTGTTGAGACTGCTTAACAATTCTGGTACTTGTCGATACTCCATCGACACCTTTCTATTATTTAGTGGTAGAGACGACAATGCATGATTATGAATGGAACTGGGAATGCTTTTTACGATCATTATCTTTATTAGATTTGTTAACTATTACTGTTTCTATTACATTCATTAGTTAATTTATTAAGTTATATTGTTTACAATTGTTTCAATTTACTTGTAATAAATTGAAGTATTGCAACTATAATGCTTAAGGGTAGGCTCAATAAGCTAAGGCTTTAGCCTACACCTATTTTTTTCAGACACTATAATGTTTGATTTGTTTTAATTTTTTGTTTGATGATTTAGTTTTATTCAAACCACATTCGTATCTGAATTTGTATTTATGGTTTCAAGTTCACTAAAACTACCTCAAACTATTCATTTTTAAGAAAATGCTTTGCAACAAAGTAAATACCTCTGACACTCATCAACAAACCCAGTGAGAGAATAGACTGAAAGTAAGCAGTTCAAGTTGAATAGCTTACATAGTTGATGTGTGTGTGTCATCTGTGTCCCTTTTAAAGTCCCTGGTTTCCTCTTTCAACTTGCTATAAAAAAAGGAAACTTTTCATAGTACCTGCAGCTGAAGTACTTCCTGTATCTGTTACCTCCGTCCCATCTGTTCCCGATGTGTGTTATGTCAACTTACAACCCTTCCCAAAACACAGTTCTCAACAGGATTCTCCGAAACCAAAAGAATGTCACAATGTTTGGTTGCATTGCGTTTTGTATATTTGGGCTTGGCAACGCATTCCAAAACAGACAGCCAGCCAAACCGCAGATGAACATTCAAAAAACACATCGAAAAAAAGGAAAAGGCCGAGAAATAGTTTGAATTCTCAAATTCATGCTAAAATTTCCAAAGCTTGACTCCTTTTCTTACTGAAATACTTTTATGAGAAAATGTATTTTCCTCTTTACATCAGGCCTTCCGATCTTTTTGTAACTCATTTTGGATACTTGAAATCCATTTTTCCCATTTTTAACCCGCTACGACAATAATCCCTAGCTAACGTCTCTCTTGTGTACCTGTGCTTTTCCTCTTCTACCCCAGATGTTGGAGCCGAAGGTGGACGTCCCCCCCTGTGAGCTGGGCGGAGGGGTCCTGGGCGGGGCGGACCTGGAGGGGGTGATGGGGGTGGAGCTGGGGATGCCCCGCCCGCCCGGCTTCCATCACTCGGAAGGGGAGGAGAGCAGCCTGTACCCGTCCAGCCCCTCGGAGCCCCACAACCTGGGCAGCCCCCGCACCTCCTCGCCCCTCACCCCCCTGGAGGACATCTACACCCCGCTGGGGGGCTCCGCCGACCGACACAGGGTGCCCCCCACCCCACCGCCCTCCACGGAGGGGGAGGACTGCAAGAGCATGGGCAGCTCGGAGCTGGAGATCTGGAAGGTGGAGAAGAGCGAGATGACGGAGGAGGAGGAGGTGAGGAGCGGACTGGAGGGAGACTATGAGGGGGAGGAGGGGGAGGTGGGAGAAAGTGTGAAGAGTACTGAAAGTGAGGAGATCAGAGGAGATCCCGACGACGAAGGAGGGGACGGCGAGAGATCGCTGGGGGAGGCGGGAGAAGGGGAGGAGCCGGCCCCGAACGAGAACGCCGGTGAGGAGGAGGAGGGGGAGGAGGAGACCGCCTCCGAGCCGCCGGACGCCACCGCACCTCCCTCCTCCTCCTCCTCCTTCGTCATCCCCGAGCTCCGGCTGGACCGCACCTTCAGCGCCGACGCCCTCTCCTCCCCGTGCAGCGTCGAGGGCGAGGAGGAGGAGGGCGAGGACGAGGACGAAGACGACGAGGACGAAGAGGAAGATGAGGACGAAGACTCCGAAGACGAGGAGGAGGAGGAGGAGGAGGACGACAGCGACGACACCTGCCTCCAGCGCAGCGACAGCAAGCGGCGCAGCATGGTGGAAGCCACCTCCTCCACCTGCGAGAAGCATGGCGCGGGCGGCGGCGGCGGCGCGTGCCGGCTGAGCGTGCAGAACTCCCTGCGCCGACGCACCCACAGCGAGGGCAGCCTCCTGCAGGAGCCGCGCACCACCTGCTTCAACTCCAACAACGCCATCCACTGCCTGGAGGGCGGCGGCGGCGGCGGCGACGGCGGGGGCCACCACAAGGGCGGCGGCTGGACCCTGCCGTCGCCCAAGACCCTGACCAAGAACGGGGGCTCCATGCACCAGCTGTGCATGCTCTTCTCCGGCCGCAAGGTAAGCGCGGCCTTGTGTTGGTGGGGGTGGGGGTGGGGGTTGGGTAGGCAATGCATGCCTGTGCGATTGGTACAGGGGGGATGGGGGGGGGGGGGGGTATAGATAGTTTACAGGTTAATTGAATTAAAGGATGGGATACACCTTGGTTATTCTAGGTAACATGAAAAACTAGAGTTCATTGACTCCAGTGACCCTCTTATTTGGTCATATTGTGTTTAGATAAATTCACAAGCACCATTAAACATTTAACAGATTACATACTGAGTGGAATACAGAAGGGATCTATGTTTTATTATGGCATTTAAGAGCCCCATCATCACAAATTTAAGGCTCATTACAGTTTTTTTAGCCCCTGTTCCCCAAAGCCCCTGTTCATTTATAACCCTGGCACACACACACACACACACACACACACACACACACACACACACACACACACACACACACACACACACACACACACAACATTTAAGATTTATAATTGTATCAACGTTTTTTGATAAGTTACTTACAAGTGAGTCGTACAATCAAAGAATACAATCATAATTAGAGTAAATTGCTTAACGACCTAGTTTCTAACAAAAAACAACCAAGTGGGGAGTAGACATAGGAATCAGAAGGACAAGGTTTTAGTGGATAATAGTTAGTTATTTTAAGTACAAATTATATTGAAGTACATTTCACCTAAATGCATTCTAATGTAAAGTTAAAGAAAAGTATGCGTTAGTTTGTCAGGCGTTCAAAACACACTAAAAAAAAGACCAAACAAACCACATGAGTCTCATATTATTTGCAAATGTCAATATTTGTCTATGATTTTATTAGACCCCCTGGTAAAAGAGTTCACGATGTTAGTTATATCCAGTTAGGAGAAACCTCTAATGGCTGAGCAAATGCTGGAAATAGTTGGACACGCACACATACTCACACAGACGCATGCCATGCACACACACATGCACGCTTGCACGTGCACGCACGGTGACCATGTCTATATCGGTCCCCGCTGCTCTTTTTTTAGCCATCACATGAAAACTCATGACTTGGCGGCCACACCGGTCACATGCAAAGCCTCTTCTGAGGAATATCGAACTCTTAACACCAGTTATTTAATCAACAAAGCCGGGCTTGTTCCCCCCCCCTGAGATCCAAGACACGTTCACCACACTGACGTTGTCGGCCGTGGGATCTGATGTTTCAATAACAGATTTATCGTCTTCCAGGAAGACAAGGGGAAAAAAAACAACTCAAAGGTCTCAAATCACCAGTAAGCTGCTTAGCATCGCTTAAGGATGCAGTTAGCAGTGCGATTGAATGTCGATCAATATGGCCGTCATTAAATCCACCTCAGGGAGGATTCGCTCACACACAGCTGCAGAATGGTCAGAACGCAAGGGTCACCATTTTAGATGACTCAAAACTGAAGCAAACCATTGGGGGAAATCCACAGAAACATTTGTGTATGTTGTGTATATAGTGTGTGTGTTCTATGTTTGGCCACGCACGTGCCTAACTTAAAAGTCAGGTGATTGCATCTAGATCAGCTCAGTATAGACGTTTTCCCTTTGTGTGGGGACACCTCGTGGTCAAGTGAGGAAGTGCATTTGAGGAATAAGCTTGGCATGATTTGGAAAATCAAATGTTGGTTATTATCTATGAACTGAGATTGTATTGGACGTTTTTATTACCGTGATATACCAGATATGTGAATGACTTAGAATTGTAGTTTAGCCTGTTTAAAACCAACTACTGGAATAATGGTTATGATTCCGTAAACAATGCTCTGTCAGGAATGACAGAGCAGTTCGAGATGGAAGGTCCTAAATCGACCGCCCGTCAGTGCAGCGTTTGATTGGATCACGTTAGCCATCAGCGGATAGGGCCGCATGACTACAGTGTCCCCCCAGAACGAGCTATGCCCATCTCTTGCTCATGTCTGTCTCTAGTACAGATATCCCTCTAGCTGCAGTTGCTACTGAAAATGTTGAAAATAAGAAAATAACTGTTGCATTATGCCTATTTTAAGTGTTTTAATTACAAAATTGTCTATATATATATATTTATATAACATAAAAATTTCAGGTCCAACAATTAACTTTGAGGGAACGTCATTCATTTCAAAGAAAGTTAGATATACAAATTTACAACTAGAGGAAATGACCACTAGAGGGAGCCAGGGAGCGCCCTCTGTTGCCTCTCCTCAGTAGAGCCATAAAACCCCCTCCACACTTGATGTAAGGGCTCCTCGCCTCGCACCACTCAATTCACCTGTCAACAGAGACCATTAGGCCAAGTGAAATATTAGCTCAGCCACGTTTGCTGAACGCACACCATTTAGCATTCGCTCATTTAGCAGGCTGTTTCTATCCAAAGCCACGTCCAGTTACTTTCTTTAGAAACATGATGAAGGACGGGTTAGGGATAAGGCTATCTGGTACACAGTGAAACGGTACATTAGACTCTAGAGATCCATTTGGTTTAAGCCAAGGACCTTTTGGCTTTACGTCAAACACGTACACAGAACAACAATAACAAACATGTTGGTCATACAACCTGCAAAAGGACACCTTGACACACACAGTCAACTTCACTCATTTAACCATCGTTAAGATTAAGTGTGTGTGTGTGACATCATCAACTAAAGAGATGACAGGCGAGGGTATTTAATTAGATGACTCAGAGTGTTTACTGCAGCCCGCAGTCACCACCTATCAACCGCTAAAGAGACCAGAAACAGATCATAAATGTGCTGCTCTTCATCATAGCTTGTATTCGTTTTATTCCAGCAGGCCCAACAATCAGTCAGTTGCACTAGGTAGCCTTAAAAGGTAGTGTGTGTATGTGTGTATGTGTGTGTGTATGTGAGTGTGTGTGTGTGTGTGTACCTGTGTACGTGTGTGTGTGTGTGTGTGTGTGTGTGTGTGTGTGTGTGTGTGTGTGTGTGTGTGTACGTGTGTGTGTGTGTGTGTGTGTGTACGTGTGTGTGTGTGTGTGTGTGTGTGTGTGTGTGTGTGTGTGTGTGTGTGTGAGAGAGAGAGCAGAGGAAGGAATGCTGTGTAGACGGTGCTGTGGCGTGTATTGCTCTTGGCAGATTAAAGGGGGATTTTACTACCTATTGGCGTCAGGCCCCCCTTCTTCTCAGGGGCCCTAGCTTCCATGATTCCCAAAAGATCTTCATCACCTCAAGCTCCACCTTCACCTGTCCATCCACCCTCTCACCCCTCCCTCCCCCTCACCCCGCTTCTCTCCTCTGATAGTGCGTGTGTGTAATTGTTTGTGTGTGTGAATGTGTGTGTCTGTTTGTATTTGTCCGTGCATGTGTGTAATTATGTGTATTAGTCATTCTCTGTGGTATAGATAATTGTGTGTGTGTCTGTGTGTGCGTGTGTGTGTGTGTGTGTGTTGTCTTAAATTTGAGATTTTTTTAAGCTGGTGAACAGGGTAACGAGTCAGCGGAACTTTACTGATTTAATGGACTGCAAACTACTATTACTACTGCTACTGTGAATACTTTAAATACTTATACTGCTGCTTCTACTGCTCCCACAACTATTATTGTCAGATCTGATTTATATGGTTCAGGCCCAGGGCGGTCAAATATTTGACATATTATATACCCATTCACAATTGTACACAGCTCATAAAAAGACCATGGTATGTACCAAGGCCCCTTCAATGCTTCGAGGTCAATGGCTTCTCAGATTACACAAACAGCCTAGAGCTACACAATCACTGCTGGCTACACAACACAATGCATGCCAAGCCACAAAATCACACACAAAAAAACAACACTTCCCCAAGAGTCAGGGACCCAAACAGAGTAGCCCTCCCGGAGTCAAAATGACATTACCTATCGTAAATCCAAAATAAGTCGTGCATATATATTTTTGGAAGAAAGGGCGTCCTAGGAAACAATGAATGTATGTAATTAAAGTCCTTTCCCCTCATCCCCTCATGGGCTGGCTCTTGAAGTGGGCCTTGTGTCGAGTGCTCTTTTGCTGGAACCCTGACCGTGCCTTGTCCACCGATGCCAAAAGAGGACACACACTGACAATATGTTTGTCTAAAGAGATGCAGATGTGGACAGCACAGGATGAGAGGAAACAGACGCACACAGCAATCTTTTTATAGCCATCGGGCAGTGTTGTTGTGACAGTTCTGTGTACAATAAAGTAAATGGCAAGAAATGATGATGATTCTCGTGATGGCTGCAACGTTTATAGTGGGATGATACATTATCATTTTTGTTGTTGCTCTTCTTGTCTGCCTGTCTATATGTATCTGCCTATATAGTGAATATATGAATATGTTTATATATATATATATATATTATGTCAATCTGTCCTTCTGTCTTTCTTCACGTACAGTAGAGTATATTTGTAGAACAAATACCTAGCAGACAAGATTAGATTGGATGTGATTTTTCAATGTGACCTTTATATTTATATTCCTTGCCCACACAACACACAATTAAATTAATTTAGCATCAAGCCAGATAGTGCAAGGTTGCACAAGGTCCAGGTACAGTAATAAAGTAGTATGTTTAGACTTTATATACTGAAACGATGAAGATTTTATCAAAATTACACACTTATATATACATATATACATCTATGCAAACAAAAACTAAATTGAAATGCGTCTGTGTTCTATATAGAGGATTGAGATGATAGCATTCTTTCGTTTCCAGAGGCAGGTTAATGGAACAATAACAGGATACAAAATAATTATTGCAAATATCATTAAATTCAAAGTTCCAAGAAATGAAACTCACAAATTTCTCACTTTTCTACCCAGATGAGGTCTGTAATTGGTATGCCTCATTTACATAGCCTTGCTTTCCACACAGTACATTGTGTTAAGTGTCCCCGTGGTCTATGTTGAGAGAGTTATATCCACAGAATGTATGTCTCATCTGTGAATCACCGCAGGTGGAATAAATTGTTGACTCTTTAATCAGAGTAAATATTTGTTGTCATTCCCAGGTGTCTTAGGAAGGTACTTTGTTTGGGGTATTTTTAACGGCTAAGAACCTTCCTGTAATGTATTCACCACAAAGACCCGGCGTAAACCGCAGTGTGCGTAGCGAGCGTGGGCGATCGCATTCTTACATGAATTCATAATGCAGGCATGTTTTGATTACAGCAACACGCTCATGGCAGTGTTACTAATAAGACGCACACAAAAGATGATATTACACAACAAAAATAGTTTTATTTGAATTACGTTGCCTTAGCTTTTCAAGTGCTTCACAGGGCATTTTCTATGGACGGTACCTTTGTATTTCACAGCCCAATGTATTTGTGTGTGTGTGTTTTGGGTGTAATGTTCAGGGTTGAAGTGTGCATTAATGCAGGACATTCAGGACTGCCCAGTCTGTGTTCCTACTCCCCAAAAGGAAAGCGGAAGACACCTCACTGCTGAAATAGATGACTGCATGAAAACTGAGGTTAGGATGTAGAAAAGACCCAGTACTTTTCCATAAACCTGTTATGTAAATGCCATTGCCCATTCAGTTCATATCTAATTTGTCTCAAATTGAGTCAAACTGTTTAGTAATAGACAATATATGTCTGTATATACGGTTTATATTAGTAAAGGTACAGATTGGCCAGTTATAGGTCAGAAAGGTGTATGCCTAACAGGCCTTGAACTGTTGCCACAACTATTTATAACTGGTTTTATATGTTTACTCTCATGTTGGTGCACCGGGGGGCATGTACTCGCTAGGGTTTTCTCCACTCAAATCCGTCCAGATTAGCCCTCATGGCAATTCTTCCCTCGATAGCAAGGTCCTTCTCTCGCCCACGGTGGTCAACACTGTAATCGAGCACAGGGATCAATCTACACCGATAGGACACTTAAAAAAATGGCTGACTTAATGAAAGTTTAATGGCATTGAGGATGACTCGCTGTGAGCAATGTTTGAACAAAAAAAACTGCATCCAATCAGCTTCTTCACTACTTACACAGAATGAATGTCTCTTGTGTTTGGCTGAGTGCCCAGAGAATGCATGTCTGTGATAAGCATACACAAATTAGAACAAGTGTTGGTTTTTGCAGTAGCATGCTGTTGTTTTGGACAAGGCCGAGGTCGGGGATAAAATGCCCACCAATTATAATGAAGGTGATATGTCCAGTTGGACTGTGGCGGTCGGGCCCAGACAGGGAGGAGGGTTATCAATTCGGTTGGACACGACCATCCAAACCAGTAAATACATCTAAACAGAACGAGTAAATATTTACTCCATTAGTCTCGTCCAGACATTTACGCCGATGTCCGGTAACATTCAAGAAGCTGTTTTCACGGAAGTGTTTGAACGGGAAAAATGTTTTTGTTTGTTTATGGATAGGGAAATAGTCTCAGATGGACCAAACATTCCCCTGAAATACAAGCTCTCTCCCGTCAATGGAAATCGTGTGATCTCATTCATTCACGCTACCAAGCTGAAATAGATAGATGTGTTTTGTGTTTGTGTGTGTGCGAGTGTGTTCGTGAATCTTGTGCAGAAAAGTAACAAGACCTACGTGGGAGTGTGTGTGGATGATGTCTGGTTTAAGAAGCCATCATCCACACACACTCCCATAACCTATAAATGATACAAATCAGATTGTAACTTACATAACCTACATTATATCATTACACGTATCTATGATACTATGACAGACAAACAAAGCAACATGACATTAGAACCCATCCACTTATTCTGGAAAGGATTTGTCTCTGGTAGGGAAATATTGGCCATATTAATTCAGGTGCCAGAAGGCTAGTGTAAGGGGTCCTGATAAACAGAAATACGCTGTGGCAGCACTGCCTCACAGTTTAATGTGAATCCACTCACGGTCTGCTAAGCACATTAGCTCTTTAAGCATGCTGCAGCCATCATGTGTTATATGACACGATATTATGAAGCCTCAGAAGCATAGTGAGGAAATATAAAAATGACACATACACATAAAGTGATGCATTCCTGCAGACACATACACGCACATGCACATGTGCACACACACACAAACACACACACACACACACACACACACACACACACACACACACACACACACACACACACACACACACACACACACACACATGCACATCGTGGGCCTGTCGAGATCAACATGGCATCAACATTCCCACTATTCCAACTGGGCCCATACAGTATTGTTAGTCAAATTAGGTGTAGTCAAATTGTACGACACCAAATGCTAGACATTCACAATTCCAACTTGCTAACACAACTACCCAAATCCAGTCACAACGGTTATGTAACACTGATTGGGGTATAGCGATGTAAACTATCGGTGGCTTGTGGGGAGCCGTTTGGCGCGACACTACGACAGACATGTGTCTACTCAACACATTTCTGAGGAACCCATTTGAGGCCAGTTGATTCCCTTTCCACCACTGTCAGCCCCAGACCCTCCTCCGCTGCTGTTCCCGCTCTATTTATTATGCCGGCCCGACTAGTCTAGACAACATGTTATTAGGGATATGAACTATGATGCTCGCGCAAACACTCACTGGTGTAGACAGACGCACCCGCACAGACATACACATGCAAATGTTAACATACAAACAGATATACACACACACAAACAGACGCAAGCGCAGCCACACACACACACGCACACGCACACACACACACACAAACACACACACACACACGCACACAAACAGAAAGTCATAATGATTCATACAAACAAACACACACACACTTTGTTCAACATTGCCTGAACCAAGTATTTATGGACTATGATTAAAAGTTAATAAAAGCTGTATTATCAGCCACTTTGACGCATTTTCTCTCATATTTTCCACTCAAACGTGCGCTGAAAAATAGGACCAATAGCAGCACATTCATCATGTCCGCTGAACAGAACATTTAATAATTGCTATCATCATTATCAAATAATGATTCCAGAAGGCCCCAATAATTAAAGTTGGGGCCTTTTCGTTGGCCTTTAAAGTTGCTGTTTTCGTTGGGGTTATTATGACCTATTTATGCCCTAAAGAGGTACTTGCCGGGGACTTATCAGAATAACGTCAATGCCAACTCTGACTCTGTGTTGTTCTGTGCATCAGACAATTAAAGAGCTGAACTAGAACAAGCCCTGCGTTTGGTTCTCAGCGTCCTGACGTTGTCGTAGTGCCGATACCAGCCTAACGTTGACTCACCCTCCGTATAATAATCGCTGCCGGTAAAAGTCGCCGTTGGCCAGCGAGGTTAATGCGTCGGAGCTGGGAAAAGCCGACGCTGGGAACATAGTGAGTCTCAGTGCGAGAGCAGCCGAGGTGTTGCGTAGGAGTGAAGGAGGGACCTTTGTTATGGTGTTTTTCAAACACAGAATGACAGACGTCTAATTCATATGATAAATGCTGAAAGGTTTTCCATTTGGCTCTATTGCCGCTCGCTAAAGTGCAAGACCGAGAAAAATAAGGATGCATGCATTTGCCGTCTTGAGTGCAAATTAAAAATGTGACATTAGTAAATCAAATCATGAAACAACCTCTGGAAGGATTTGTGGAAAAAAATTGGGAAATAAGTAAATATGGCTGATAATACAACTTTGACTAACTTTAAATGGTGCTTGTATCACATCTAATCTATGCATGCCATTACAGCTCAATAACGAAATACTTCATTTAAAAGATGGGTCAATGTTTCAATCCACACAAGTCTACAGAAACCATAAGATCATTTTGCATTTGCCAATGCATAGAAATGTCTTCATGCAGGGAGACCATGCTCTCCGCCAACCTTTACAGCATCAGTGAGTATTATGGGCTGGCTCGGCGCTTCACATGGTGTCCATAGCAAGACTAACACAACAGAGCATCGCGCTGACGTCCAGACATGGCCAGACACAGTCCAGAAGCCAGTTGTTTCATGTTTACGTGGCGCGCGCGTTACTCTTCATGTTGTGTATGGAGGCGGTTGCCATAGCAGTGTCTTCAATGAGTCATTCAACAACAGCGAGAGCTAGCTTCTTTTACATAGGCGCAGCCAATTGGAAACGCAAGCAGCCCGCTAACTGTTGGAAAATTTTAAACGTTAACTATACTACAGAGAGTATGAATACAATATACCACTACTACTACTATTACTGCTGTTTCTACTACTACTTATTCTAAGAATACTACTTGTATATTAAAAATGATATTATAATTCAAACTCAAACTAATTCTAACTGCTGCAGATTCTTAAGAAGCATGTGTGAATTGTCAGAACAGTTCAACACATCAAGAGGCTATTTAGAGAGATCTTTTTTGGATTGCCAAACTCACACCGCGCTCAGTTTTCACGCCGTGGTTGACGAAAGACAAATTTTAAGTGGCTCTTGATCTCTACACGCAGACGAGAGCCCTAGATAAGAAACAAAAAAGCAGGGCCTGGCCTTGAAGTTGAGACAGAGGAGCCCAGGTTTGGAGCCCCAACAACAACACCACCACAGCATCTGTTGGTCTGCTGTTGTAAGTCAGGCAGGAACCGGGCTCCATCATGTTCATACTCCTCGAGGAAGGTGGCCAGGTGCCAACTGAAAGGCTTGTGCACAGCTGCGTTTCATCAGCATAACGATGCAGCCAGCATCCCTACTGATGAGTTCAACCTGGGGGTTTTCAAACTGTGGGTCACGAACCTTTGAGTGGGTCGTAGAAGGGGACCGTAGAAGGGCCGTGGGATGAGTACGGTAAACATGAGGTACAATAATTAACCACTAATTAACATGAGTTCATGCAGTAATAAATATTTTTATTATTTTCATTTTTTTTAGAATCGGGGTGTGGGTTAGCATAAGGATAGGGTTAACCAAAGGTTATCCAAAATATATATGCATGCCTATTGCCTACATTTAATTAGTTTTAAGAATGAAAAGAGGAGTACTGTATGGATGAATATTGAGGAATGTTAATTAGCTTGTTTTTTCATTTTTTTTATGCATTGCATATATTTTAATGTGTAAAGTATTCTGTGGGCCCGAAGGACTGCATCTTCACTGGGGGTGACCCACGCTCCGCGGGACCTCCTAGACAGAAGTAATCAGCTCCGCCAGAGGAGCAAGACAGGAACTCATGCGGGGCAGAATCAGACAAGCTATTGTTTGACAGCCATGTGTTCTGGGATAACACTGGGATCCACAGCCACAAACAATTACACCAAATAACCAAACACAAGCACTCGGTTCAGCTCAGGTCAGTCCCAACTGCAATGCCATATGTACACTGCTTCAGGATGAGCATGCGTCTCGCAGACTTAAAGGGGACTTTCAGAAACCACTGAGTCCTGTCCCAGAGGAGAAGAGAGGAACGATAGCCTGCTGCTGCCTCGGGGTGAGCTTAAGACCATAGTGAAAGGTTTATCCTAATATGTGTAATCATAGATCCCAGTTTGAATGGTACGAAGCCTTTGATTACAAGGACATCTGAGATAAACCAGGCACTGAGAATTGTGCCTGAAAATTGTGAGTGTGTTTCTGCATTCATAGGTGTATCTCTGTGTGTGCTTATGTTTGTGTGTACTGATGTGTGTCATTGTGTGTGTGTGTGTGGGTGTCATTGTGTGTGTGTGTGTGTGGGTGTCATTGTGTGTGTGCAAGTGTGTTTGATTGTTTGTGTGTGTGTGGGTGGGCGGTTGATGAATCTAAGCTAACCTGTGACTTGAATCTCACAAGGATCAGCAGTCCTGCTGTGTACCTCTCCCTGGGAGGGCAGGCCAGAGAGAGATTGAGGGGGACCTTTAACAAGAGCACAGTGTACTTGGACTGTATGCAAACGATGTGTTCTACCACACGGAGAAATACCCCTAGTTGGAGATCCGAGTGCTGTAGCCGTACATAAATAAAGAAAGATAGCCACATGCCAATGCTTTAACACTACCTATCTATATCTGTCACACTCCTACACACACAAACAGACACACAGAGACACGCAGAGAGACAGACGCACGCACGCACACACACACACACACACACACACACACACACACACACACACACACACACACACACACACACACACACACACACACACACACACACACACACACACAATGTCAAGCGAGTGGGTGCCGCAATGTAGTAGCAGTATACATGCTGTCCTCAGGATGTGAACAGGGTGTTATGCTGTGTGTGCACTGTGCACATTGCATTTCCCCCAAACACATTACGTTTTAAAAGACCTTTCATACCCACTTCCTCTCCTCCTCATGTAGTTTCACAGCAAGTCCTGACGAGAACACCATTGTTCTGGAAAGTTAATGAAAGAGGTGTGACTCACAACGCTTCAGAAACCTAAGAAGGCAAAACTGAGGCATTTTCATTCTTTTGTTGAGCTTGAGGTTTGAAAAACATGTGCATTGTGAGGAGAATGGCGGGAATTCTCGAAGGACACCGACTTAAATGATACCATGGCATTGTGTTTACAAAGGGAGAGAGAGAGAGAGAGAGACAGAGACATTGGAATGATGCAAGAGCGCTTGCACACTGTCGAGAGCGTATCAAAGACTCCCTTGTTAACTGATTTGGACAGAATAAAAAACAAAACCCAAGTCCAAAATAGATAGGAGAATTTAATCGAATCATCGTCGAAATCAAATTTATCTGTGTAAATGCAGAGGGGCCGTTTTGGAACATTTTGGTTGTGCAAGTAAATGAAACAGAGAAGGGTTTGGTCGTATTTTGAGGAGTAGGTTTTTTTTGGGTGAAAGGGGGGATCAAAAGCGGAACCCTTTAAACAACAGAACCTGGTTGGAGACTCATTGGTGGTTTGAAATTATTAAAGAGAGGGAGGTTTTTGAAAAGACTTCCAAAAATAAGTCGAAATAAAAAACATGTTCACAAGGGCAACCTGAAACCCCCAATTGGCTCAAGTTAATAACCCTTTAAATATAATCAATTTCATACCAATTTGGTGCTTCGGACTACTCGATCTGTTCTCGGAACCCATCTAAGAACGGGTGCTGTACCTTTCTCCATCAGTCAGCCAATTATGAGATGGGCGGTGAAGCCAATTTCTCCTGGGTTGTTTACTTGCCAAACCAGGACCTCTGATGACCCTTCATCTGCCGTTATATAAACCGCCTCCCTTCCTGGCCCGTTACCCCAGAGGTCCCTGGCTGCCGCCCCCACTCCGCCTCCCTCCCTCCGTCACTCCCCGCGTGCCGCCATGCCCCTCTCCATGGTTTCCCGGTAATGGAGGGGGGGCTTTTTTATCCCGCTTTCCATAAACCGGCTCCCACCCCCTGTATTTATTTAGCTTACGGATGGAGCTCTGCCATATAGGCAGACATTCAGGCCTGGTAATAGACAGGTCCACACACGGTCCATGGCTCACTGAGGCTGTGTTCACACCTAGACACCTAAACACATAGCCCCACCACCACCACCACCTACTTTCCCTGTGGAACACACTTCATGCACTATTACATGCCTTTCCACCCCCTCGCTGACACACACACAAACACACACACACACACACACACACACACATTCACACTTGTGCTTGCACCCCCCCCCCACACACACACACACACACACACACAACAACAACACATCTTTCTGTGTACCCATGGTCTGCACCCCTCTGGGCACCCTGTCTTATAACACCGGGGGACAGCCCCCATGCATTAAGCCCTCAGAAAGAGAGAGAGAGAGAGAGGGAGAATACTCAAAGGCTAAAATTAACAATACGCATTCCCCAGTGGGGAGGGGGGCCCTCAGTCATTACCTTTTCCACTGTGTCGTGAGCACACATCGCAAGGCCCTTAAGTTAGAGCTCGGTGTTGACGACAACATGCTGGCTGTGGGAGGGACCCCAGGCCTAAGGGCCGACCTCCGGGGAGGCCCGAGGGCCGGTTATCACTCGGGGTGGGGAACACTCTGGCCTTCTGCAAGGTCAAGAGAAGATTTAGAAGAGATGTGTTGAATAAGATCACAATAGAATATATAATACAAGTAAAATAATAAGTACAAATAGAAATACATTAATGCATAGATACATAAAGAAAATCCCGGTATCTTTATATTTACAATTTAATATGTACTTACCCCATTTATTACCCTTGTACTAAATGATATTGGTGTGTGTCAGAAGTACAGTGCAAATTGACATTGAGAGTTGTACATTGTGTAACATTGAAAGGGAATCATAAATACTAAGTCAGGGAGAGGTGAGAATTAGTCTGAGCATTGTTCACTCACACAGGAAGTAGTTAAGACAGGAAGCCGGAAGCTGTCCCTTGAGCCTGGCTAAGGGAAGAAACACACCACGCATACACGCACACACACAGCGCAGTGTATTCAGACACACACAACAATGCCTTTTTGTCAATGTGTGCATAATGTGCTTTAATTATGGAGTGACTCAGTCTACTGTCTGTCTCCCAGGTTTCCTGTCTTTCCTATTCCTGATTACCGTTATTTGCGTTTGTGTGTGAGCAAGTGAGTTTGTATATCCGTGTGTGTATCCTTGTCTCTGATAATCTGTAGCCAAAGTTCAACACACAATCGTTCAGGAAAATAAAAAATAAAAATACTTGCAATCACTAAAGCGAGAAACACAAAAAGCACTAGTCAAATTTTAATACATATAAATAAATATATATTCTTTGCTAATAACAATTGCACAATGATGAATACTTCAACCAGTCATGTTTTTATGAATGCCATTAAAGCTACATTCACTTCACCAGTGGACAGTAGCCTCTTTCTCGGTCATACGTCATGGGAATCTAAAGTAACAGATAATGGGGAATAAGGTTTATTTCATTAAATCCTCACCTTAATTTGGCTTTGTGTTGAAATAAATTGAAAGCATTTCAGGTAAAATCTCCCCGAATGCTGGAGGCCCTGTCCTCTTTTTCTCCTGTTTTGCGTTTTGTTTGGAGTGAGACATTAAAAGCCACCATGGAGTGCCGAGAGTGTGTAAGAATGTATTATTACCAAACAGCGCGCAATTAGGGTAAAACTTTCTCCTGATGCTTTCCAAGAAAGCTCTAGGGGAAAACATTTCTCGGTAATAACAGTTTGATCATTATGAATGACTCTTAATCTATTGATGCTAAGAAGCTATTCATAATGTTGGTCCCGTGAACTGAATAAAACCTATCATACATGCCATCACAACAGCCTTGGATGACAGGGCCTTCATTTTTTATTTATTACAATTTTAATGAACAAGGAAAGTCCCATTGAGATTAAAAATGTATTTTTCAAGGGAGATCGGGCCAAGAGAGGCAGCAGCATACAAAGCAGACATTACACACAGCAAGCGACAGAAGACCACATTCAAGAAGAACTAGAAGTCAGCATAGGGAACTCGTAACCTCTGAAATTAAAGAATTTAAGAAGCTGCCTCTGATTTTTTCATTTTGGTTCTAAAAGCATTTAATGGAATACATTTGTTCAGTTTGAACTTTTCCTGCAACGTATTACATGCCTTGGTTGCAGAATACACAAAAGCCCTTTTGCCATTTTCTGTACGGGCATTAACATTCATGCCCTGGACCAGAGAGCACTACTCTTTGGTGATTTCATCAACAACAACAACTGAATATTCCTAAACGCTTAACATACTATGGGACTGGAGTTCAAGCAGGGCATATTGGTTGGCATCACTTTAAAAACGAAAATACTCCCATGATCTGCTGATTTTAGGATGGAAGACTTTAGCCGGGCGGGGCATAACAGCCAACAATGTTGTGTTTAGGTGCGACCTACATATCCATGTGATGATGTATTATCACATGATAAAATCATACACTAAATTCTGTATTGGACACAGGGGAGGTCTGTAGAAATACGTCACGCAACCTTCCATCTGTCTGACTCTCCTCCATTGTAGCCCAAAAGTCCTTTATTTCCTCCTGTTTCGTTTCATCTTGTTGACATGTATTTGTAAGATACATGCCATCAAAGAGCAGGTAGAGGATGAACAGACTATGGACATTGAACATCTATCGAGCAGACTATCCCTCGTCCATTATGTACCAAAAACACGGAATTCCTTGAATCTCTCTGCCTGTTTGGGTTCAGACTGATAAGCCTAGGTAACCACAGTCTGGGTACACAATAGCATAGCTGGTTTATATACTTATGTAATCCAAGGCATTGACTGTAACAGGAGAGAGAGACAGAGGACTTCCTCTGCTGTCGATTGTCTATTCATGATCCCTTCCTGTTTGTTTTGTTTTTTTCTCAAAGAAAGGAAGAGCTTGGAATGGGGGATCAATTAATGAGTATGTTCTGAGAGATAACGTAATCCAAGAGAGGACATTTGGGTGCCCTGAATAATTGTAACCACACGTTTGCAAATCGTAATTAGCCTTTCTTTCTTTCACGTTTATTAAAATGTCCAAAGACATTGGTTCTTTGGTTCTCTCTCTTGGCCGTTTTTCCAAACTGTTAAGTCACAGCCGGTGTTGTTGAAAGACGAGAGCAGGCAGAAAAAGATAACCCCAGCCCTCCCAGCCCCCCCAGCCCTCACAGCCCTGTCCTATCAGAGGAGAAAGGCAGCTTGGTGTTGTGCCAACTTTTATGTTTAACCGCAATAACCTCCCACTCCTCTGCCATGCATTCCCTACATTTCTATCTGTCCTTGTCCTCTCTCTCTCTCTCTCTCTCTCTCTCTCTCTCTCTCTCTCTCTCTCTCTCTCTCTCTCTCTCTCTCTCTCTCTCTCTCTCTCTCTCTCTCTCTCTCTCTCTCTCTCTCTCTCTCTGCCCCTCTATATATACATAATGTGAACGTATCTCACACTCTTTCTCTTTCGCTCTCTTTCTGTCTTACCATCTCTTTGTCGCTGTCAATGTCTCTCTCTCTCTCTCTCTCTCTCTCTCTCTCTCTCTCTCTCTCTCTCTCTCTCTCTTGTTATATCTCTCTCTCTCTCTGACTCCCTATCTCAGTCTCTATTTCTGTGTGTTAGTGTGTGTGTGTGTGTGTGTGTGTGTGTGTGTGTGTCTTTGTCTTTCTCGCTCTGTTTCTCTTTTTCTGTATGAGAAACAATTGCCCCCTGTACGATTGTGTATGTACAATCGATGCTCGTGTTTGGTTTGCAAACAGAACATGGCCCGGTTTCCATGTATTCCCGTCAAAACAACCCCCCCCCCCCACACACACACACAAACACAGACACACACACCAACAAACACATACATACACGTGTGTGTCATGCATCCTTAAGTACATGCATCCACACGGGTACATCTGTGCCGAAAGAAAAGTGTCACGCGTGCAGCCCTGTGTGTGTGTCCATGCTTAATGATATACATCTCTGTGTTTTTGACCAGCAATCCTGTCCTAAGTGATTTGTTGACATCTTTATCCCATGGCCTGCAGTGGGGTTATAGGGTCTTGTAGTGTTTGGCAGACCCAATGTTTTCTTGCTTTCTTCAGTGTCAGTGAAGTGTAACACTGCTCTCTCTCTCTCTCTCTCTCTCTCTCTCTCTCTCTCTCTCTCTCTCTCTCTCTCTCTCTCTCTCTCTCTCTCTCTCTCTCTCTCTCTCTCTCTCTCTCTCTCTCTCTCTCTCTCTCTCTCTCTCTCCCTCCCTCCCTCCCTCCCTCCCTCCCTCCCTCTCTCTCTCTCTCTCTCTCTCTCTCTCTCTCTCTCTCTCTCTCTCTCTCTCTCTCTCTCTCCCTCTCTCTTTGACTCTCTCTCTCTCTCTCTCTCTCTCTCTCTCTCTCTCTCCCCCTCTCTCTCTCTCTCTCTCTCTCTCTCTCTCTCTCTCTCTCTCTCTCTCTCTCTCTCTCTCTCTCTCTCTCGCTCCCTCTGTTTTTTTTCTTTTCCTCCCTTACTTCAGTCTCTTTCTAATGCACACACAGCCACATGCACACACACACACACACACGCACCCATGGAAACACACACAAACACGTACATGGAAACACACACACACACACACACACACCGACTGCACAGTAGATTGACTGTCTTTTAAGCACTGGAGCCTTGCAAGTCTTTTCTAAATATATCCCTTGGTGTGTGTGTGTGTGTGTGTGTGCGCGTCGGGGGGATTGGTGGCTGGGCAGGGATGTAACAGTTGGAATGTAGAAAGAGGGAGAGAAGGAGAGCGAGAGACTTGTATTTCAATTTAGCTGATTTTTAATCGTAATTTACATGTATGGCTTACGATGTACGATGTTTAAAAATGAAAAATCAATTTTTATCGGGTATTTACGTAAGCACCACCACTTCACCTTTTCTGAGGTCCTGAAGTTCATAGTAACGCACCATGACTGCATGCGCTGAAAAAATGTTTTTTTTGCCAAAAAAGGCACACTATCCTCAGCCGTGTGGAACTGGTTTGGGTTTGCTGCGTCCGACCTCGAACAAGCCACTGTCTGAGGTAGAGTTTGCCCAAAGTTGGTTGCCCTGTGGCAACCAAAATCATCAGCACACGGACCAACCACCGGCTACCGTCAAGGTACACGCACCGGATGCGTGGCAGAGACGAGAAAAACATAGCCCTTCTTCTTCTTCTTCTTCTTCTTCTTCTTCTTCTTCTTCTTCTTCTTCTTCTTCTTCTACAGTGTTCACATACTGTGTGCACAGCTGCTCCCCATCGCATAGGTCCACACGCTCCATAAGGTAAAGCCTTTGGCAGATGTGGATTGGCCGGAGTGGGGGCTGGGGTACATTTCCTTTGTCCTCATTGGCTTTCAGGAAATGCCAGATGACAGATGGCCCCTGGGACTTCTGGCTTTGGATGATGTCATGCTTCCTGTCGAGCCCGTAGACACACACGCATGTTGATGGATATTGGATTGTTATGGATCCTGTTTACTTTCTGTTACCTGTGCAGAGTCAATAGGATGACCATGAGTGACAGCTCAGTAACGCTTTCGTTTAGGATGGTATATGGACACTGTTCTAAATGGGCATTTGACATTTGTGTATGATGCTGCAAATACAAACACACACATACATTTACACACAGACACACACAGACACTCACACACACACACACACACACACACACACACACACACACACACACACACACACACACACACACACACACACCTACCTACTGTATTCACTAACATGCCACACAGATGCAGGCATGTGTGTGCGCGTGCAGAAGCTCAAGAGGGACCATGTGTTGCCATCTGTGGCCAAGCTGCAGCTCACATTCTACCGTGGTCTCCCAATACAATGGGTTATTATTCAGGGCTTGTGCCTCACACACTCTCTCTTGCTCTCGCGCTCTCTCTCTCTCTCTCTCTCTCTCTCTCTCTCTCTCTCTCTCTCTCTCTCTCTCTCCTGGGCAGTTTCAGGCCATCAGATTAGTGTTGAGACCCCTTCCCACCCCTACCCCCCCCCACCACACCCACCCACCCCCTCCAAACCAATCAGAATGCGGCGTTGGGAGCAGAAATGTGTGTAATGTGAAACCAATGGTCTTTTGGCTCAACACTTGAAAACCTACAAAACAGTAGGAAGCCCTCACAAACCACTCTCTCTCTCACCCACGCACACACACACACACACACACACACACACACACGCACATACACAATCTCACACACAAACACAGAGAGGCGAGACCTACAGACACACACGAGTCTGTATACAGATACAGTCCATTGGGTTGACGGAACATCTCAACCTACACACACCACGCTACAGTTTAGCCTTTAGCCTTTAGCCTTAGCCTCTGCCACGGGTTGGATGCCTGGAGGTAGCGGTTAGCTCTTCGCGGCCTGAGCTAGCTCCCCGGGGGGGCCTCCGGGGTGCAGAGGGCCAGTTGGATGATGCAGTGTGTGATCTGGTTCCTCTCGCCACAGCTCAGCTCCGGGTCGACCTGCAGCTGCGAGGTCTCCTCAGACGGGAAGAAGAAGAAAAAGTCCTCCAAGAACCTGTAAGTACACGCACACACACGCACACGCATACACCTACACACGCGCGCACACACACACATTGTATTGTGCTCATGGTATTACATTCTGCTTGGAAGATCCAGTATGAGATCCCCTATCCTCTATATGTGATACTTTGTATGTGTAATATGAAATTTTCTCTCTGCGTTTGTGAAGTGTATGTTGATGTAAATGATTGAAACACTGGCAGAAGAACACAATGACAAAAAGGAATAGAAGACCAGAGGGCTGAGTGTAAACAACGACAGGGCAGAGAGAGAGAGAGAGAGAGAGAGAGAGAGAGGGGGGGGGGAAACTGAAGTGATCAGGATTTACATAAAACAATCCTGATCATACCTACAGTGGCCCTTTGATGCTTTTGCATTCAGCCAGTATCGCCACAACCCCGCACTCTTCATTATGCAAATATCCATTGAGTTATCCGTGGTTCATATTAATCCACCACACCGGAGTGCACGGTTCTTTTGTAACATCCATATTGACAATAGAGGAGAGTGATGATAAATTAGTTGGGAGTACATTTTCACTCCAGGCATCAGGGTCTCTCAGTGTGTGTGTGTATGTTTGTGTGTAAAAGGTATGTGAATGGTGACTGCGTTAATTGGATTCGTAATGGATTGTGATACATGTGGGGAACAGGGGGCTCTGAGTAGGCCCAAACAGCCCCTGTGTACCCCATGAGGTGACAGTGAGTTTAACCCCGCCAGTTAGAGCACATGATCACGTGCTTTATGAGGTGCTAAGTGCTGTGGTGGCAAATGTGTGTCTCCCGGGCGGTAAAGGAGCAGGTGAGGGGGGGGGGGGACGACGACTATATGGTGATGTGTGTGTGTGTGTGTGTGTGTGTGTGTGTGTGTGTGTGTGTGAGAGAGAGCCTGTGTGTATTTGTTTGTCTACACGCGTATGTGAGTATGTGAAATGTAGTATGTTTTATGTGTATCTGTTTGTCCCTGGTTGTGCCATATGTGCATGCACACGTGTGTCTGTGTATGTATTTGTGTGTGTGTGAGCCTGTACATTGTGTGTTTGTGTGTGGTTTTGTGTGAGCGAGAGTGTTTCTTCAGAGATGTCTGTTGACACTGGCTCGCTTTATCAGCTGTCGATTGAGCCTATTCTGTGCTCCTGTGTCTCAGGACACAGGCTCAGTTGACACCTCCAGGAAAAACAAACTCTTCTCTTTTTTGCCTTTTCCTCTCCATTCAGGACTGCTCTCTTAAGAGATTGGTTCTTCAGAGCCTGCGTTTGTGTTTGGTTTAATCAAACCCCGGGATTATGTGATTAAGATTCCAGGGTTTGTTTACTTTGTAAGCCAGTAGAAGTGGCTCTATTGTGGCTGTATCTTTCTATTTTTGCATGGTTTCAGGAAGCTATCTTCGGCTATTAGAGGTTCGATGACGCAGGAATATCTCTAATGATCATGGTGAGTGGAAATAATAATATTTCCCTCGCTGGATAACACTTCCGTTTTTTGTGGAACTGAATGAATGAATGTCCAGAATCATAATGCAGTCATCTGGACACATCTGGAAGTATCATCATCATTATGATTTCATTGATTTAAAGAAATTGATTGATGGACAACAGATTGATGGCTGAAAGAGTCAAGAGTCTGTGATATTGACAGGAAATTGCATTCTCGGTAATGTTATATGCTGGCATTGTATTACTGATTTCATCAGTGCATGCAGCAGATGGGATCCAATACAAAGCTTTTAGGCTCTAAGAACACAGTTCCTCTCACTGTTTCCTTGCTGGATGATCGATTATGCTTTTTAGACTTGCACATTCTTGGTTTCACTTTTTTGGGTTGGCGAAGTTGGGGTAGTATGACCAGTGTCCTTTTAAACAATAACACTTTATAATGTTGGATACATGTTTCGTTAAAGCAGAATAAAAGTTACAGCTACATCTTTCTCTTTCAGTCATTAATGCCATTATCCTTTCAGAGAGGGCCCCCCTCCTTTCTATCGAACACTGACAGCCCCCCCCCCGCACTTCCATCAATACTCTAAATCTGCCTTAAATATGAATCCATGCTTATAAAACATAGCATGGTTAAAAACAATTTCTCTGTACTAAGAACCCCTTTTGTAATTTCTTAGCACAACCTTTGTTGGTTAGCTGTTTGAAACACAATTGCAGGGCAAAATGTCTGCAATTGTGCTTTTTCCAATAGCACACAAAGAATGTTTTCAAGGTTCAATGAATACCAATCGGAATAAATGAGAGACACTTGTAATTTGGTTCTAGGCATGGCTCAACGGAGTCAACAGCTCCAAGGCTAATGCCGTTGTTAAGATCTAATGTTATGTCTCTTAGACAAACTTCAAGTGTCTGGTTTTTGGTACTGACCCACAAGCGATGACATGCGCTGAGGTATTGCTAGCGGTTGCAAGACTAGCGGCTGTAAGACTCACGGTTGCTAGATTAGCGATTGTTAGAGTAGCGGTGGCTAGACTAGAGGATGCTAGACTAGATGTTGTTAAACTAGATGTGTTAGAGTAACGGTTATTAGATTAGCGGTTGCTAGACTAGATGTGTTAGAGTAACGGTTGCTAGATTAGCGGTTGCTAGACTAGATGTTGTTAGACTAGATGTGTTAGAGTAACGGTTGCTAGAATAGCGGTTGCTAGATTAGTGGTTGCTAGATTAGCGGTTGCTACCAGTTGCCAGACTAGAGGCGCATTGCAAGAGAGCTAGCAGGAACCGAAATGATGAAACTGTCGAGGATTTGTCCCTTGGAATACTGTTAAATACTGTCACTATGTTAACCCAATGGCATCAATATGGAGTAAATAAAGATGATGAGATGATGAGATAGTTATTTAGATTCCATTATGAGCCTCATCTATAGCTATTAATTTGGAACTTTGCAAATTATTTATATCAAACACATCATTTCTTAAGGTAGTACTAAGGGCATGCCTCATGCATCGCAAAACTTAGAAATGACTGCTGATACTGTGACCTAACATTTCAACCTGAGCTCTAAATGCCGCTTCATAAAATTCCCTGGAGTTAATAAGATTAACCTCACTTCTGTTCTGCAGTGACGTGCACATAATTACGACAGACATTATTAAAAGGGTGAGTACGGGCCGGGGATATCAGTCTCAATAAGAAATCTGAGCAATGCAGACGGCGACTTAGACCACGGCTTAGTTGTAATTGGTTGCTGGACTCCGATACGGGCCCAGCTATTAAACACTTAAGAGTGAGGGGAAGACTTTGTTGGTGGTGTTTAGGAGCCTCAGGGATTGGGGTGAAGTCGGACCAAACTTCCTGTTCATGAAAGTCTTAATGGTGCATCATTGCAGATTATTTGTGCCATTACGACCCCTCTATGCCACTTGTCTTGTTATACTTCTGCTTTTCTCTGTCGCTCTTTCTCTCTGTCTCTCTCTCTCTCCCCCTCCCTCACTGTACGTTCACACCAAAACCTATAAAGCTATAAAGCTGTAAATGAGAGTTGACATCACCTCAACTCTATGCAAATGAGCCAGTAGCGTTTCGGCTGTAAATGACCGCCAGCCAATCGGAATGTAGATATCTCGCCGGCGTGGGTCCCAGTAAACATACGCGCAAGAGCGATATGAGCTGTAAATATTTTTGACAGCGTTGCGTTTTGATCTATTCGGCGATTTTGCATCTTTTACAGCTTTTGGTGTGAATATACAGTCAGTCCCTCTGTCTCTGTCTCTGTCTCTCTCTCTGCCTCTGTCTCGGTCTCTCTCTCTCTGTCTATGTGTCTCTCTCTCTCTCTCTCTGTCTCTCTCTCTGTCTCTCTCTCTCTCTGTTGCCCCCTCCCCCCATGTTGCCTGTATGTAGAACAGCTGTTTTCCACGGATGGGGGAGGGGGTACCATCCACGTTACACACCTTCCCCTAC
>NC_044066.1:9723029-9845529 GCF_902167405.1 Gadus morhua | reverse complement strand
CGCGCACGGCGGCGCTATTAGCAAGCGGAGCCAACCCACAGTGGAAATCAAGAGGAGGAAGACGCAGGGCCAGAACGAGAGGAGTCAAAGGAAGGAAGGAAGGAGGCAGGAAATGACGAAGCGGGAAGCCGAGCGAGGTCACGTCCCTGAGCGGCAGACACGCGCGCGCTCCGCGGGGTCAGGAGGAAGCCAGGACAGAACCCCGGGGAATTGTGGAAAGTGGAAGGCGGCGTTCCGAACGGGCCGCATGGGACGGAGCAGACGGGGGGGGGGGGCGGTGAATCAAATTAGGGTAGGAGCGGCCATGGAAGGGAGATGGGTGGCTGCTCGTGTTCGCGGAGGTCAGGGGAGGCCGAGGTGAGCAAGGTGAGAGCGGGCGGATGGCACTGGTTTTCCTTTAGGGGGGTAGCATTTGGGGGTGAGGGCGCTCCCAAGTCACACGGCTTCCTAACCAGGATCCCACCCTAGAGCTCCACCTACCCACCCGCCCCCACCCTGGAGGATGGAGGGAGGAGAAACAGAGGAGGGAGCTCTCAGGAGGACTCACTCTCTCTCTCTCTCTCTCTCTCTCTCTCTCTCTCTCTCTCTCTCTCTCTCTCTCTCTCTCTCTCTCTCTCTCTCTCTCTCTCTCTCTCTCTCTCTCTCTCTCTCTCTCTCTCTCTCTCTCTCTCTCTCTCTCTCTCTGTCCCTTAGTGCCAGAGACAGGTCCCTGAATGAGGGGAGAGAGTGAGTGATAGAGCGCGATTTAGATTGACAGAGTAGCGGTGACACACGAGCAAAGCGCTCGGAGCGGTGGCGACAGAGTTGCAGCTCTTTGGGAAGCGGGACGTCCAGTATATCGTCACAATTTGAAGACTCAAAAAATGTATGATAAATAGTGTTGTTTTTTCAGGGCCCCTGGCCCTGTTGGCCTGTGTTGTTGTTGTTTTTTTGGTTCCGTTTCTTGTGGATTGTATTCGGCGCTGTGGACAACCTTTTCACGGTGTCTTCCGTCGCCGCTGGACTGGTTTCATTGGGTTATGGATCGGAAACTCATCTGCGTTTCTCTATTCCTTTTCTCCCTATTCTGTCCGTTTCTCTCAATCATGTCTTTATTCATCAATGATGAATCGGTCTCAAATCGTCCCGTTCCCCTCCTCTGTCTCTCTCTTTCCCCTTCTCCTACCTTTTCTCTGTTGTGTTTCCTTCTCCTCTTCTCTCCATCACTCAACCATGTGTTGATTCAATTCATGTGCTCTTTACCAAACAATCATCCTGTTCCCATGTCTAATCCATCTGTCTCTCTCTCTCCATCCTTCTCTCTTTGCCTCTCCCATCTTTCTCCCCATTTTCTTTATCTCCTCCCCCTGTCTCCCCTCCTTTCTGTCTCGCTCTCTTTCTGTCTATCGCTTTGTCTCTCAGGGCCAAAGATATGAAGAACCGCCTGGCGTTCCTGCGGAGAAGGAATGAGTCTCCAGGAAGCAGCCCTGCTAGCAAGCTGGACAAGACCATGAAGTCAGTCAAGTAAGTCTTTACTCTTACCTCCGCCAATGTTATCACTATTGCTATAGCTTTTACTGTTGATATTACTATTACTTCAATTGCTATTGCTTCAATTACTATTACTATTTCTTCACTTTCTATGACTATAACTTTAACTCCGATAATTATTACTTTATCTACTATAACTATGACTATTGCTGTAACTCCAATTTATTTAACTTGATCTACTTTACTATGACAATGACATTGCTATTACTTCAATTACTGTTACTACTACTGAAATTATTACGTTTTCTACTATTACTTTAACAATTGCATTGCTTTTACTTCAATAACTACACTATTACCTCCATTATTTGAAGTACTCATAACAATGTAGTCACTTAGCAGACGCTTTAATCCCGAGCAATGCACGGTGATGCACTTTATCCGTGCCAGACGGAAAATCTAATTAGGGTGTCACGTCAAGAAGTAGCAGCATGAAAACGGATTCACACAAACTTTAATGCTTACAAATAAAAACCGATAGTCTATTATTAAATCGTATAATAACTAAACTACAGAGACCATGTACACCGGAAAAGTCTAAATGTCAACTCGGAGACACCGCCGTGCTGAACAAGCAGGCAGGTCCATGTTTAGGGGGTCGTCCCGCCTCAAAGACGCCTCCAGGTTAGACCGCAGACACGGGGGCGGGACCCACCTCAGTGCACCTCTGTTGGCCGGGACTCCTGAAACCACCGGAACCGCTCCGTGACCCCGCCCCGCCGCTGCCGCCGCCCCCCCCTGCCCTGTTGTACGAGCCACGCTGTGCTGGGCTGTGCCAGGCTGGACACTCACTCACACGGCGCTGCATGCCTTTCTGTGGCGAGGGCTGGCGCGCTGGTGTGCGGGCGTGTGTGGACTCTGGGGCTGCGGTGTGCCCCAGACAGACAGAGTGGGCAGCGGTGGAAGGGAGGTGAGAGGAGGAGGCTCGTAAAAGGCTGGGATTGAGTTCACGGAACGGGAGCGGGGAAGGAAGGCCAGGAAGAATACAAGGGATTAGGGGAATTCAAATGAGGTTCAAGCAAAGGTTGAGGAGGGGGGGGGGTAGGGGGACAGGGACGGGGGGGGATGGTGGCAATGTTGATTGTGATCTGCTGGGCCTGCAGGGACAGGAGAGCCACTATTGCCGCCATTATACTTCACGATACCCTAAAGGTGTTAGAGGTAGTGGAAAAAGTAACGCTTTAACTAGGACTTTGGTAGAAAACGCTTCATGAAGATTAATCGGTTCAATGGTGCATGCATTTGGTTAAGGACATCTGAGTAATTAACATAATACGTAATTGTCTTAACATTTTCCGTAAATCTATCCCTTTTAGCGTGCAAACGCAAGAATATTTGAGTCGGTGCATTGTTAGTAAATATCTTTTAGGTATATGTTGACCTTGACCGAGTGAGCAAGAATATATGTCAAGAGTCAAAAACACACTGTTTGCTTCTGGCTGGTGTGCGTGTCGGTCACCTTTACATACTTTTTCAGCGCGGTGCGGGGGGGGCTAAAAATAGCGCATGCAGGATCAACAGAGAGGAAAGAATTGTCAAAGGAGAAAATGGAAAAAACCCAAACAATGATCTGGTGGCGTGAACGAGCCCTCCAGATGTGTATGAGCCCTCCAGATGTGTATTGCACCGAGGCCTGCAACGTGGATTGCATTTAGAAAAAGGCTCACCACTCAATAGAACGGGCAGAGAATCACAATGGCATGGAGTTGGAGAGGAGGGGGGAGGAGGGGGGAGGGGGGAGGGGGGCGGAGTCAAATAGGGAGGTGGAGCGTATGTGTGCCAACACGCTGCCATTGGTCAGCTCCTCCGGCCCTCCCCCTCTCCCCGCCCCTCCACTAGGTGCAGTGAGCAAGGGGGGGAGTATAAAAGCTGTCCACCACCTCCTCTTGAGTCATACACGCACTCTCGCTGCCTCCGGTGACGTGCACGCGCCTAGAGCAACACAGCCGCCTCACTGAGACACACGCTCAGAGGCACACGGGGCAGAGAGAGACAGCCAGCGAGAAGGAGAGAGGAGCCAAGCCAAGGACACAAGCCAAACAGTGGACTACTTTGAAGACTTTAGCAAAGAACACACGATTATATATCTGCCGCAGTTTCAGCGCAGCCCTGAGGGTCCATCCGTCTCACACTTTAGCCGAAGCCCCGTCCTGTCCGACTGTAGTCTGCGGCGCCACAGTGAGCAGGATCTTTCGGATGGGTCACACAATGAGGAACCTTGCTGAGATGGGCTTGCTAAAGAATCGCTCCGCTTTCATCTGCAGGCCCACGCCAGAGGAGGCACTGAAGTGGGGCGAGTCGCTGGACAAGCTGCTGGTGCACAAATGTAAGTTCCCCTCTTTTAGGATCATTTACACTGTTTCCCCCCCCTCCAGCCTTTCCTCATCCCTCACCTTTGCATGCATGCATGTCTTGGAACACATGAAACGACAAAAAAAAAATCCACGCTGTTTGGTTTGGGATTAAGTGACTGCCATATGGTGTGGATTAAGGGAAATTGTGAAGGGGTTTTGGCTGCGCAGGGCCAGCCCTCCCCAGTGCGAGCCGGGCGACCGTACAGTATAACCCATAAGCTCTTGGCCCGGGGAGAATCGGGATGCATGCACGCATGCTCTTGTTTTGTCATGGAGGGTTTAGTGTAAGCTGGGGGTGTTTGTGTATGAAGTCTGACTGATGAACGGACGGTGTGTATGCAACCATGCTCTCTTTGCAGTAATCGCCGACATAAAAATAGAAGCGTAGGCCTAAGACAGAGACACACACACACACACACACACAGAGGAGGAGGGATAAACCAACGGGCAAGCTCTTATCAAGCGAGTTGATTATATTTATTTTGCTGGACTTGCATTCTACCTTTTGCTATTGCAAATAGGAGACTACAACAGCCTAAAGCAATGGCATGTGTCTGTCAATGCTAAGAGTTAGGCTAAAGCTAGGGGGCTCGAGGGGTCTGAGAGGAAACGACTACAGTAGAGCCAACAATACTCCATTACTTTCACATTGCAGGTTTTCCCCTCATCCACGTCTGGCATTGTCCTCTCTTCTCTTTAGCCTCTTAAAGTGTCTGCGTTGGCCTCTCGGGCCCTTGTGTGTGTGTGTGTGTGTGTGTGTGTGTGTGTGTGTGTGTGTGTGTGTGTGTGCACGTGGGGCCGTGCAAGCGTGTGGGAACGGAAAGGTGTGGGCCAGAAGGGGTGGGTGGGAAGCGGCTTCCTGCCATTCATACCTCAGGACGCCTTTTCTTCTCCTCCTTCCTCCGCCAGCCATTAGCGGATCCTCTAAATCCGACCAATCACGTGCCTCTGGCTGGCTGTTTCTGCCATGAATCAGACCCACGCTAGCCTCCAGCGCCCCCACCACCGTGACCCCCCACCATGTTAACCATTACAGCCGCAGAGAGAGGGACAGTCATCCCCTTTGTTCACCCATGGTGCTAGAATACAGGAAGTGGTCGATGTTGTCATGGAGGAGGGAGGGGGGCAGTGAGTAGGAGAGGAGGGCTGGAGGCGGGTGGCTAGGCATCCTTTTTGGACATGCCAGGGTGATTCGCTGGGCTTCAGCCCCTGGTGCTGTCGGAACACACGCATGCTTCAGTCGAAACACACCCACACACACACACACACACACACACACACACACACACACACGGTGAATTAGGAACGCACATGCTTCAGCAGGAACACACACACACACACCCAGTGTATTAGGAGTACACACAAGCTTCACTAGGAACACACACACACACACACACACACACACACACACACACACACACACACATGGTGCATTAAGAACACACACATTGTGCATTAAGAACACACACATTGTGCAGTAGGAACACACACATGGTGCACATTAAGAACACACACATGGTGCATTAGGAACACACAGACACACACACTTCGATGTTGTGCCTTCTCTGCCTTCTATTCCAACTGCATGACTCACATTTTCGCCAGTGCAATTTTGAGGCTGCTCTGCCCCCCCCCCCCCCCCCCCCCACACCTCCAAAACAAAAGCTTTCGCTGTGCCGTTGCCATGGTGTTCTGGTAGTCTGACAGTCTCCCGTTTCCTCCTCCTCCTCTCCTCTCAGATGGCCTGGCAGCTTTCCGAGCGTTCCTGCGCACCGAGTTCAGCGAGGAGAACCTGGAGTTCTGGTTGGCCTGCGAGGACTACAAGAAGGTCAAGTCCCAGTCCAAGATGGCGTCCAAGGCCAAGAAGATCTTCGCCGAGTACATCGCCATCCAGTCATGTAAAGAGGTGAGTGGACCCAAGGGAACGTGCTGTTCAGTGGATACACGGAAGAGATGGGAGAAGATATGGGACACAGTAGGAGATTGATTATAGTAGGAAGAAGGAAAGAGAAAATATGCTAATTTAAAACCACTGAAGGTGACATATTATACCACCGGGCGTGAGTGTGATTAGCCATTACAATCCGTCATACATCTAGGTGGACACGCCCACTTGTGATGTTAGAAGAGGCCGATTTTCAAAACGGCTTGTAACGGCTAATCACACTCACCCCTGGTGGTATAATATGTCCCCTTTAAAGGACAGAGACAAAGGCTCCACTTAGCTTACCTTACCTCACATGTTATGCGTCTACATAACATCGGATTATGGCTAACACACAACGTCTACGAAAACGCGGTCGACTGCATGCTACTGACTCATGGAGTGAGGAAAGCCAGCTAAAAGACATTCCCCTCTATTAACTCAGGACTCAGTCATGTAAAGAGGAAGAGAGAGCGGAAAAAAAGTAAAATAATTCCCTTTGAAGGGAGCTAATATGGTTGACAAAGCAGTCCCTGCTGTCATTGAATAGAAAAGCCACAGCCTTTGAGCGCTGATGTCATCGAATGTGGTGCTGTCATTATGGCTCCTTGGGCCGACCATGGAATGAATGGGGTGGAGAGGATGTCACATCACCTCCTAAATATAGTGCAGGATGGGGCCAAGGAGTTTAATAGGCGCTTTTTGTTTCACCCACACTTTTTCAACATGACTCCGCCAACATCACATTTAGCCAAAAATATATTCTAAATATGAATCATTGAACCGTTACATATGAATACTTTGCCAGACTAAATATTTATCGTTGAACCAATAGCTCTGAATACTTCTACTGACTAACTATGAATACTTGAAGCAATAGATATGAATACTTGGACTTACTAAATATGAATGGTTGAATCGTTAGCCCTCCCACTGTCCCTGCCTCCATAATAACCTCTCTCCCCCCCCCTCTCTCTCCCTCTCTCCCTCTCTCCCTCCCAGGTGAACTTGGACTCGTACACACGGGAACACACCAAGGACAACCTCCAGAGTGTGGCGCGCTCCTGCTTCGACCTGGCCCAGCGCCGGATATACGGCCTGATGGAGAAGGACTCGTACCCCCGCTTCCTGCGCTCCGAGCTCTACCTGGACTTGGTCAACCAGAAGAAATCCAGCGGCACCTCCACGTCCTCGTCCTCGTAGGAGAAGAAGGGGGCGGGCGGAGAAACTAAAAGGAGCCACGGACGATGAGAGCGGAGGAGGGTGGAGGGGGCAGATGCTCAGAGAGAGAGAGAGAGGAAGAGGAAGAGAGAAACACAGACACTTTGAGTGGGTTTCGGTTTACGTCTCCTTATTTGCCTTTTTTGTTTTTGGGGCTTTTTGTTTTGGTGTCGCGGTAGCCACACCACCCGGCCACCGTGATGTGTGTTTTTTTGATTTTGGTTTTTTTGGTGGTTACGGTGAGAGAGAGAGAGAGAGAGATGACCAAGCTATGGCACTGCAAAGAAACGATGTTTACTCAACGAAGCCGCGTGGATGGATGGATGTGTGGACGGATGGATGGATGGATGGATGGATGGATGGATGGATGGATGAATGGGTGGTTAGGACGTGTGGGCGGATGGATAGTAAAAAAAAAAAGATATTGTGGCCAATGAGGGGGCCAAAACAGGAGCTGGATTCTTCTCTGATCGCTGTACTGTTTTTGGTTTCACAGTCCAGACTTTAATGTTATTTCTGTGTATTTAAGTTGTTGTTCCGGTTGGACAAAGGAGGCGGAGGGGGTATGGACACAAGCCCCCTTGCTGACATGAAGACAGTCCGGTACTGTCCGGTCACACCCCCACCCCCACCCTCCTGTTCTTTTCCCCGTTTTTTTCCGAACTCCTCCACCTCCTCCTCGGGGAAGCCAGTGTGAAGCTGTTTTGTTTTTGGTACGATCCTGTGTTTTGTTTCTTTTTCCCTGTTTGAACGTCAACGCTGTCTAAGACATGGGTGGGTGGGTGGGTGGGTGTAGGGGGGGGGGGGCATGGGGGAGAGTGGGCTCATGACAGTCGACGTGTCGGACTAACTAGAACTTCGGTTCGATATTCCGCACGCTGTAGCGCCGCAGTGCACGACAACGCAAGAACCCAAACGAGAAACAATCACACATTCGCGCCTGACGGAAGGTGGCGACCCCAGGCCTCTCTGTGTACAAAAAAGAGAAAAAGAGTTCCTGCTTGGTTTGAATTCATCACAAACAACATTATGCCAAGTGACGCCACCGCGAGGGAGGAACAAAAAAAACAGCAACAACACAAGCGTAACCAGGAACGCACAAACACGCGCCTGGCACCCAACGCGGCTGTGCGTGTCCGTTGCGTAGATCACAACAAACAGACGAGAAAAAAAAGAAACGGGCTAAAAGAGACTTTCTGCCCGTCTTCAAAGACTGTTCGCAGCGGACGACGAGACGAAAAGAACGGAAGCAAACGCTTGCAAAATGTTCGCACGAGCCAAAAACACACAAGGCGTTTGTTCTTCCACTGTAGCTGCTCCAGGGCTCCTCGAGGAAGCCTTCTCAGGACATTAAAGCGCTCCACGTTTGATGTTCACCGCTCTGTTTAAACTTGTTTGGAAATGTCTTCTGCCGTTTTCTTCTGTTTGTTTTTTTACGTGTATATTTTTTCCTCTTATTTTTTTTATATCTGCGTTAGGTATAATATCTGCACTCCATAAGTATACCGGGCACTAAGTAGATCTTGCTCATTTATTTGTCATAGACACGGTTAAAGGAAGAAGTAACAAATTTGTGTTTATTGTATAAAGTTTGCATAAAGTTTGCCTATTTATTTAGATAACGTTGCAGAACTGCTTTCTCTATCTCCCGATATCACTTCCTTCAGCTCAGAGCGCGTTCTCTTCCTCTTTAAAACCACAAACTACGAAACAGGTCACGTGCAGACCCGAACTTTAAGTGCAATATTTATATATTTCTTTGGTGCGTTCTTTTTGTTTTTATTTTTACGAGGGCGGGGGGGGGGGGGGATATAAAACAGCTTAAGCTCTATATAAATACAACTATTTGTTAAGAGAAAAAGACACATAACTTAGAGCTATAAGGTTGACCATAAGGACTTAAAACGTAAAAAGGAGTGTGAAGTAGTTTTGAGTTTTACTGCATTATTATTATTAACTGTGCGTGTGTGATCTCTGGCAGCAGGCAGCCGGGGACGTTACCGATGTAAATATAATTCTTTAAGAAAACGGACGAGAGAAAAAGTTTGTTTTAAAAAAAGAAATCGACAAAAAAACAAAACAATAGGTCTTGACATGTCGTGAGCGTGGGGCCTGGCTGAAATACGATAAGATAACAGGATGTTGTCATGAATAACCATGACAACAACACAAGGTGGCTGGTACGTTGGTGCGGCCACGGTCAAAAACACAGCTTGTAAGGAGTTATATGGACTACAGTTTCATCATTTTCACTGTTTACAATGGAAGACGTGTCTCCTAAGGTAGCAAGCAAAGTTGAAATAGAGTACATTTGGTGTCATTGCTAATGAACAATAAAAACTACCAACTGATGAAGTCATCTGCCCTGTGTCTGTAGACTTTCTTTTGAACCATGAACTATTTGAAGTTACACTATGATGAGTTCAGTGCCTCACCCCATCCAGGCCAATAAGACATTAACAGTCATTTGAGGTAGTGTGTTTCTTTATTTGCATGGGTATATTGTATGGATAAGTGTATGGTGTGTGTGTGGTGTGTGTGTGTGTGTGTGTGTGTGTGTGTGGTTGCCTGTACTGTGCATACTGTATGAGCGTCAGTGTTAGTGTGGTTGATTATATATGTGTGTGTGTGTGTGTGGTATGAGGGGGGGGGGGGCTTCCATGTGGGCAAAGCCTTTTCTGCAAACCATGAAGATTTACCCCGAGATTAGATAAGCTCCTAAAGTGGACCTCTTTTGTTTTAAGGCAGTGACTGAAAGACGAAGAGTGAGTGTATGCATTTGTGTGTGTGTGTGTGTGTGTGTGTGTGTGTGTGTGTGTGTGTGTGTGTGTGTGTGTGTGTGTGTGTGTGTGTGTGTGTGTGTGTGTGTGTGTGTGTTTGTGTGTGTTTGTGTGGTGGGCTGAATAGGTCAGGGGGAGGGGGAGGAAAATAACAAGTTGGAGGAGTTTTATATTGATGAGGGAGGGGCAAGAGGAGGTGTTTATGTGGGCAATTCCTCTTGAGACTGACACATACACTCAGTCTCAAGAGGAATTGCCCTCCAGGACTCTGTCCTAGGCTGGCTTCCCTTGCCTCTGTCCCCCCCTCCCTTCCCTCTCTTATTTCTTCACTCTCCTTTTGTTTAACCCTCTGTTACTCCTTCTCCTCCTCCTTCTCCTTCTGAAGGATCCCTCTTTTCCCTCATCCCGTTGTTTAAAGTCTCCCATTCCTTTATGTCTTACGGGCAGACCTCGCTGCTGCCATGTCAATCAGTCCGTCTCTGTGTTCCGCAAAATTACAACTGGAAAACGTCTTCTATCGGTTTTTGCTCCTTGACGAGGAAAAAGATATCCATTTCCTGGTGCCATCCACGGTTTGCGTAGTTTCCTTCTGATAGGAGACCTTTGGGACTGGAGGGCAGTGAGTGACAGATCAGAAGAGGCCAAAGGAAGGCCATGTTTCCGCTCATTGTGTTGTGTTTGCGTTGATCACTGTTGTGAACATTTCAGTTGTAGGCCGTACTTCAGGAAAACTTCAACCTTATGAAGTTGCTTTGAAATAAACCACCAAGTTCTTTTATTTAAAAGTTTAACATTTAAAATATATATTAACTTATATGTTACTTCATTTGTATTTAATCTAAAACATTGTTAACATTTGTTCCTTTGACCTCTTAATAATGCAACAACAAAAAAACAGAGTCTGTTGCACCCACACACACACACACACACACACACACACACACACACACACACACACACACACACACACACACACACACACACACACACACACACACACACACACACACACACACACACACACACACTCCCCAGATCAGTGGGGGGCCAGTCCTGATTACTTCTTAATGACCCTCTTAGCTCACGTCGACAGTTCTCTGCGGGCAGCAGAAGAGCCGCCCCAAGCTGCTATCGGCTCAATGGAGCCATCCGTTTAGGGGGGGTCCTATTGCCTGGGGGCCCGGCTCATAGTTCACCAAAGGGCCATTCTGAGGCCTCCCAGATGGACCGATGGCCGTCATTTTTTAATGACCCAAAGTGTTGTAAAAACATAAAACGGTGACAAGGGTGAGAAGTAACCCTCTGTGTACCTTCATTCTGTATGTTTAGTCAAACGCTAGCTGGACACAACCCCGCCCCGACTGGCAGCCTCTCCTCCTTTCCCTGTCTGTCCTCGTTTGTGAAATTCCGAACACCTGTGTGTTGATACTGATTATGTTTACCTGGGCTCTTGTTCAGGGTCTCAGGTGTCCAACCCACACGCTCCATCCTTATTGTTTGTTTATGTGTGTGTGTGTGTGTGTGTGTGTGTGTGTGTGTGTGTGTGTTTTACCACTAGTACATTTCCATACCTCTGTTTGGTCCCCTGTGATGGCGTTCTCTTCCTTCACCACAACCCAGGAACATTTGCCTACAACGGATCAGCCAATGGCTGCGCAGCGAACTTATGACGCTAAGGTAAGGGATGCAAATCCACAGCCACCTCAATCTACCTGTTGTTTTCCAAATCGAAGTACATGGACGGTCGACTAAAGGTCCCAGGATTAATTACACCACCAGATGTGAGTGTGATAAGCCGTTAGAAGCCGTTTTGAAAATCGGTCTCTTCTGACATCACTAGTTGGCGTGTCCACCTAGATGTATGACGGATGGATGAGCAACGTTTGACAAAGTCCACTGGTAAGGCTGCTAAACTGATCTATCCAGCAAACATCTAGGTGGACACGCCTACTTGTGATGTCAGAAGAGACAAATAACCCCTCTTAATCTCGGACCAGTGACCCTACTGTGTCACAGCAGACCTTCTGTGGGGAGGCCACACTGCAAGGGACATAGGTCTTTCATTATAGAGGTAATCTAGCGAAGAGATTCTCATTCACGTGATTGGATGAAGCAGTCTGAAGGGGATTTCGATATTTCGATAGATGAGGTATATTTATAGAATTGTCCGTTCTACACAGTGTTGATTTGAAGCCTCTGAGAACATTTTGTTACTCTTTAAGGCTCATGGCCGAGTTTGTGTCTGTCAATTGCTCGCCTAAAAATCCTCGCCACCTGCAACACGATTGGAGGTAACAAATATAATATTCAATACTATATTAAGTGAAATCCCCCGTCTACCAGAATTGAGCTTGTTTGGCCTCAGACTTTGAATCTTAATCTAAAGTCTGATTTGTGAGACTTAAGGATTTGCTATTCTTTGATACCTGAATGTATTTTCCAAATCTAACAAACCTTTTTTGGACTATGCCGCACTCATGGTGGTCTGTGGCTCTCCAATGACCTATTTGTGTGTGTGTGTGTGTGTGTGTGTGTGTGTGTGTGTGTGTGTGTGTGTGTGTGTGTGTGTGTGTGTGTGTGTGTGTGTGTGTGTGTGTGTGTGTGTGTGTGTGTGTGTGTCATGCAAACCTTCATGTGTTATCTCTCATCCTTGAGGCTTGAAGGACCGCACACAGCAGGAAGACTCTCTCTGCCTGAATAGTTTAACTAGTGGGAGCAGAGAGCGAATCAAGGGGACTCAGTTTTTTCAGCAGAGTTGGTGTGTGCGTGTGTGTTTGTGGCCAGTACTGGTGCCTCCAAGTGTGGTGTAAGACATTGAACATAAACATCGTTATTGGATTCTGATTCTGATACCATAGGTGTTAACAGAGCTCTCACTCGCTTATAGTGTGTGTGTGTGTGTGTGTGTGTGTGTGTGTGTGTGTGCACATTTTGTACGATAACATTTTATGAGTTGGCATGAGGTAAGCGTGTCATTAACTACGTGATGATAAATGGGCATACAAGGACGGACACACACACACACACACCTGCCTATTTTCATATGTTCCTCTCACCTCTCTGTTTGGCCTCATATTTTATGAGTGTTCTACTAATCAGTTTCTACCCGTAAACATCCTTGATGTTCAGACATTGCCACGGCTCCTTTGGAAAACAACAAGCTCACAAGTGATGGGAACGAGTGTGTCTTTGCTTTGGAAATGCCTTGTTTATTTGAATAATAAAACATTGCTTTTGCGAATATTGTTGTAAAACTATGAAACAAAGTGCGTGGTGTCTCACAGCTAGCCTAGAGATTAATAAGTTCTGTTCGAAATGGAACAGAGCCTTGAAAAGGTGAAAATGATGACATTAAACTCTTTGTCTCTTCCTTCTGTTAATGCGCCAAATTCCAACTCGGAGCTTGACTGGGTGTTGGTGTAGGTGGTGGTGATGGTGGTGGTGGTCATCTTATCTATCCCAATTTTTTAACATTGACTGTTAAATTTGAGCAATGATAAATATAAAACAGGACACCATGTGTAACAAGACTAATATATAACGAAACTAACACATAAAGTAACAACGTTACAATATGACCAGAGCAATATTCTACCACAAATGTTTCTTTCTGTCCAGCTCAGAGGGTAGAGCCGGGCATTAACACATTAGACAGGGCTAGAGGTTCGAGGCCACCCATGCTAAGGAGTATATCACTATGTACAATGCTTGGCAAGGTTAATATAAGATGGAACTTAGAGGAGGTATATAAAATCTGATATATGTTGGTATATGACAAGACTAATGTTGCAGACGGACAGAGTCCCTGTCTGCACTGGGCTGATGTTGTCTGAGGGGCCTCACAGCTGTGGGGGGGCCGTCATCTTGAATTCACCACTGTTTACTCTTGAATTCCACTCTGACTTGTGGCTTTTGTTGGGAATTCAGAGTGTGTGTGTGTGTGTGTGTGTGTGTGTGTGTGTGTGTGTGTGTGTGTGTGTGTGTGGTCGTTTGCGCATGTGTGTGTACGTGTCTACAAGCACATTTGGTATGTCACACACACATAACACAAACATGGCCCACAGGTTCATGATGTTTGGAGATATGTGTGTGTGTGTGTGTGGGATGCTCTCCGGTCCGGCAGACAACAGCTGTGGCCTCCCAGCCGCTCTGTGTCTGAATCCATCGCGTAAAAGCAAATCCACATAAACACAATGGTTCCCCAAATATTATTCTATATAGAAGAGCCGTTTATCAGAATCCTGATGAAGGGATGCTACGTCCTGAATCTTGGTATACTTTGTCGTTCCAATGAATGCAGACAACGTAAGACCTCAAGGAGTAATCATTCGCTTTTGTCGTAAATAACTTCCATCTATAACCAATACAGAAGCTACAGAATTTCATCATTCATGTAAACGTTGCTTGAAACTTCTTTGAGGAACCACGAGGTGAACTTAAGAAGCTCTTTAAAAAAACCATTCCTATTTGGTACTGAGTGTTTTAAAAGGAGCGGATAGTTTACCCAATCCACCCTTCTTCTATCCCAATCCATTCTTGCATGGATATATGTATTTTTTTACGTTTATTTATTCAGGAAAAGGCCAGGCGCTCTTATCCACTGATGCCCTGATTCCAACATATAAAAACGCACAACAGATAAGATCAGTCGGTCGAACAACCAGAACAACCCTGCAATACATATGGAGGTAGATTTGTGTCTTTATTATGCAATCAAAAATAATAGGTTTGAGAGCAAAACTTTCCACACTGCAATCAAAAAATAGATTTGAGAGCAAAACTATCGACACTGCAATCAAAAAATGTTTTATTGCAAGATAAATTAATGTGATAAAATAAATATTAATGGGAATCCAAAAGTTTTGTTTGCAAACCCAAAAGTTTTGTTTGCAAATCCAAAAGTTTTGTTTGCGAATCCAAAAGTTTTGTTTGCGAATCCAAAAGCTTTGTTTGCGAATCCTAAAGTTTTGCTTGCGAATCCAAAAGCTTTGCTTGCTGTTGAGCTGAATCTCGTGGGCGGGACCTACGCCGAAAGATGTAAGCCACGTCTCTATTGGCCAGTCTCGATCGGAGTGACAGCTTGGCAACATCCGAAAAGCCGCTGCCCCCCGACCGCCTCCAGAAGCAGATTGTCGGCCTGTTCGTTTGTGCCTCTCAATCCGCGGCGGTGGTCTACAACATCGCCCTGCTCTCCTCTGCCATGGTCTCCTTGTCGGCTGACAGGGAGGCCTACGGGATTTTCAGGGCACGCAAGCGCGCGCACGGGACAAGCACATAAGGCGAAGCCTAGACGGCGTAGCCTACATGAAATAGAACTCCCTCTCTCGTTACTAACTGTGGATGTTGCCAAACTGTCACTCCGATCGAGACTGGCCAATAGAGACGTGTCTTACATCTTTTGGCGTAGGTCCCGCCCACGAGATTCAGCTCAACAGCAAGCAAAGCTTTTGGATTCGCAAGCAAAACTTTAGGATTCGCAAGCAAAGCTTTTTGATTCGCAAACAAAACTTTTGGATTCGCAAACAAAACTTTTGGGTTTGCAAACAAAACTTTTGGATGCCCATTAATATTTTTTTTATCACATTCATTTATCTTGCAATAAAACATTTTTTGATTGCAGTGTCGATAGTGTTGCTCTCAAATCTATTTTTTGATTGCAGTGTGGAAAGTTTTGCTCTCAAACCTATTTTTTGATTGCAGTGTGGAAAGTTTTGCTCTCAAACCTATTATTTTTGATTGCATAATAAAGACACAAATCTACCTCCATAAATACACAAATAATACAATACAATGGGATAACATTAAAAACACAAGCAATCCTCATTCAATGCGATTTAATCCCCTTGAACTTCTCAATTGAGACCAATCGCTCCAGTTTTAGTCTGAAGTTAATCCCATCTGTCAGGAGCATAAGGGTTCAAAGCAATCTTTCCTGAGTTGATATTGGTGCTTGGAATGATAAGTCGAATGTGTGAGCAATACATCAACAAAGATAAATGAAAAAAGGCCATGAAGGAATGCTGTTCCACCTAGTGTCGGTAAATGTCCTCAGTCTGACAGGCCTTGCACGTCACTGCGGTCAGCGTCGTTCTCACGTCTCGCTAGGCCCCGCCCCCCCCTCGCTATACGGCTCCGACACGTGGGGACCATCAAAGGGCCTCAAGCGGCCCTCATCGACCCAGGGGACTCGAAGGAAAACATCCTGCGTCCCCGTAAACATACATGTAAACACACTGTCCGCACATAACCTCATCTGGCCTGACCGGTCTCTCTCTCTCGCTTTTGGTGTGAATGTTCAGTTAGTCCCTCTGTTTCTGTCTCTGTCTCTCTCTCTCTCTGTTTCTGTCTCTGTCTTTGACTCTGTCTCTGTCTCTCTCTCTCTCTGTCTCTCTCTCTGTCTCTCTGTCTGTCTCCCTGTCTCTCTATCTTTCTATTTCTCTGTCTCTGTCTGTGTCTCTCCCTCCCTCTTTGTCTCTCTCTCTCTGTCTCTGTCTCAGTGTCTGTCAGTCTGTCTATCTCTCCCTCCCTCTTTGTCTCTGTCTGTCTATCTGTCTCTCGTCTGTGGGTGTGTAGACGCAACAGACTTAAAAACACTGCATGATCACAATGTTGTAGGCCCTTCAAGACACCCCACCCCCCACCCCCCACCCTCACCCCCCAGTCCCTCCCGGTGTAGACTCACTTCCTGTATCCTTCCCATCCACTCTTGAGATAATTACATTCCAAGCTCGGATGCCAACAGGTTTCTGGAAGTTACCTCACAGTGAGTGGGCGGCCAGGCACACGCGTGTGTGTGTGTGTGTGTGTAGGTATAGACGCCGTGAGAAGGGCATGTTTTTATTGGAGCGGTAAGACGCTGCCATGAGATATAATTAACTGTTTTGTTTCCACACACCGGCTCCCATGACTTTACAAAAAAGGACGGCAGGGAAGAAAGTAGTCCCACACACACACACACACACACACACACACACACACACACACACACACAAAGGTAACTATATCCAGCCCCGGTGGTCAAGAGGACGGATTTAGCCTCAGATGAAACGGCACAAGTTAGCATATGGCCTCCGTGAAACACACACACATCAACGTGCGGTTTATGGGCAACTCGTTTGGTGCGTTGTGCCTTTGATTTTTTTAGTGTGTATGCAGTCGTTTTTGCTGCTTTACCGTTTCATCTGTAGTTTATGTACTCACTAAAGGCCTGAGTACTTGGTTATTACTATACGAGCTTACTTAATCACACTTGTCTTTGTACTGTAATCGAATATATTCAAAAAGGTGGCAGCGGCTCAGGAGGTAGAGCGGGTTGGCTGGTAACCGCAAGGTTGCTAGTTCGATCCCCGGGTTGTCGAGGTGTCCCTGAGCAAGGCACCTATCCCTAACTGCGCCCGACGAGCTGGCTGTCGCCTTCCATGGCTGACGCCGCCGTGAATGTGTGTATGAATGCAGGGCTCTCAAGCCTCACGCATTCGGCGTGAGACACACGCAATTCAACCCATGCACATGGTCACACGCCAGACTTCGTATTTCTCACGCAGAGAAATTACCAGGATAGCGCCCACCAACTTGCGCCGCTATTTAACAGTGGAACAGGTGTGAATCAAATGGGTTTCCCGTACGTAGGGTAACCAGACGTCCTCTTTTGCCCGGGCATGCCCTCTCATAGATGTTCACATTGAATTTGCGTTGCGTTTCTCTGGGTCGTTCACAAACTAGTTAGGCTACGACCCTACCCTACTCAGTTCTGTTGACTTTGCATTGGTGGAAGTGAGTAGGGGGAGTGGTTAAGTAGAGCCTTCAGATTGGACGGTTTGACTTACTTAGTTACCGTCATGTTTTGTATTTTTTTTTTTTTACCATTATTGTTTTATTGGGACAAACATTAACAAATTTCTCCTACAGGGGACTGATAAAGTTCTATCTATTGAACAGAAAGAAACACTTTGTCATACTTTGCACACTTTACCAAAGCCATGGACTACTGAATGCCACAGATATATTTTAAGCATTGAACTGAATGCCACATGAATATATGATAATGTTTTTGCACGTTTGCAACGTTTAAAAGTTCAGGGTTAAGGATATGCCTCTACTGGTGTTGCTTAAGCCAATAGCCTTTTGAGGCAGTGTTGTTTCTGAATATTAGTGTTAAGGGCCAATAATGCTTACTATCATACATTAGTCAACATGTCTGTGGACACATTTGTACGCAGTCACATGTTAATATACCCCCCCCAACAAAATCTCACTCTGAAGCACTTTCGGTGGCCACTGGTTACAAAAAAGTGCTATATAAATGTAGCCCAATTAACATTTACCAAAAAGAGAATAGAACTGGATTGTACTGGTATGGGCTGGACGCTGTTGGCCTCAGCCCCAGAAAACCATCAACAGATGGGTTCACCTACTTACACATTTCAAACAAAACCTTTACATGGAGCACACTCCACCCCATGAGGTCATCGTCTCTTGTTTAGGAGTACAACCATAAGGCCTAACACGTCACGTACACACGTCTCCAGGCAGCCAGCCAACTCTGTTTAAAAGAAAAACATGCAACTCATAAAAGTCGTTGCACATCAGTGAGTCTCCTTCCAAACAGCAGAAAGCTGTGACCAGCGTCGGAGCCAAAGTGGGCTGAAGTCTGTGCCTACGGTGTGGGTCCCGTGAGACATCACACCAGGGCGGGTGACTGGACCAGCTCCGAGTTTACCGCCTGGTATGATGTCATCCTGTTCCGTTTCACAGCTAAACACGTCCGTCCCACGCGTCCGTCTAGCTCCTCTGGCTGTGGTTTATGTTTGAACTTATTCCACGGATGGATCACGCGGCACAACGCATCACTATATCTGGGGCCGTGACAGAGCATTGCCCCAGCAGAGAAGCTCCGGTGGGAGGGATCCAATCAAAATACATTTACAACCTTTCCTGCCCTTTTTGTATTTTTCTTTTCGTCCCGTAACACAATACAGACCCCTGGAATAAAACGTTTTTTTAACCTTCCCGTTTTGGTGATTTTACTTTAATAAGTGGCTAAGTGCTTTTTCAATGTTATTTTTTCGTCGGTGTCACAAACTAGTCATTGCTTAATAAAACCTTTATCTTAATAACCCATCCGGCCCTGTTTACGTCACTGTCCAACATTTTCCCCAGGGTTCAGCCGTTTGCCCGTGTGATACTCTTTCTCCCTTGTCTGCATTGATAGAGAAGTTATTATTAAAGGGATTTTGTAGCGCTATTTAAAGAGCCAGGCCTTTGTACCTCACAGTCATCCACACACAGAATGACCCAGCTGTGGTGACCTCAAACAGACCCAGGTCCCATCCTGAATACATGATACTGATACTCACCTGGACTTGACACCAGTGGCAGCAGACACACACATGCAAATACACATGAGATGTATGTACATGCACATATTCACAGATTTACATGTACACAGATACCTGCATGGACACTTGCATACACACTCATACACACACATACACACACACACGGGCGCGCACTCACGCACGCACGCACGCTCGCGTGTGTGCACGCTGAAAGTGAATGTGAAGGCTTCTAATGGAAAGTCTTGGCCATGTGGTTTCATTAATAATTCACTGCACAGGGTTTTGGTGGGTCGGTTTGAAATAGAGCGCGCGTGGCGTGCCAGAAAACAGTGAGAGCAGGTCTGTTTATTAGCAGCGATCTGACACAATGATGTGTAGCAGGTTCCTACACTGTAATCTCCCCATGGAAAATCTGGTTGCAGACATCATGGGGAGGATGTGCTGAGAGGACGAACGGCAGGGCACAGAATGAAAGGGTGAACCTCCATGTTGGATCTAATTTTGGATTTCTTGATTTGAACTCGTTTTTTGTTTGCTGCCGGGGGAGTGGGGGGAAGTGAAGGATGGAGGGAGAAAGGGGGAGAGTGAGGAAGGGTCAATACTAATATAGCGGCAAAAGTCATGAGGATGTTTGATCTTCCAACTGGAGCAAGATGGTGTTAGGAGATGGAATCCAACATATTGAGAATATATTTACTTATCTGGAGCAAAGAGGTAAACAGGCAGTTCAGATGAGGTGTGTGTGTGTGTGTGTGTGTGTGTGTGTGTGTGTGTGTGTGTGTGTGTGTGTGTGTGTGTGTGTGTGTGTGTGTGTGTGTGTGTGTGTGTGCGTGTGTGCAAATGTGCTTTTAGACACGTACACACAAACACATGCACAAATAACCACACTCACACAGACAGACAGACAGACAGACAGACAGACAGACAGACAGACAGACACCATGCTTATAACACTTGGAAACGCATCCGTCCCACGCGTCCGGTTAGCTCCTTTCTCCTTTACAGCAGAAGCTCTTATAGATGCTTTGATATGTCATCAGGATTCAATCACACTTTAAAAATAAAAAGCAGGTAACGTCAGAGGGGACGAAGACAGGATTTGCCATGGCATGCTGGTGCGTGTCCCTCTTCCCAACTGGGACCAGTTTCCCAGGAAAACGGCTAAATGCCATGAGAGGATAGGGAATCATCACCATCCCTTAGGACCTGATGGGCTCCTGCCATAGCCATGCTAATAGCCAGCTGTTGTCTGGGCCTGCTGCCATTCTGATACGGAAAGCTTATGTGAAATAATTCTTATGAAAAGTCAAGTTTCTTATGAAATAATTCTTATGAAAAGTCAACGCGACGAAATTCTGAGGAAGTTTATTGTAAAATGACCAAACAACCAATTTTTTCTGCAGACTTAACCGCTCGAAGATGAGTAACGAGACATCTTGCGATGTATGAGGTCACAGAGGAGCAGATTAGAGTGGAAACAATGCAGTCGGATACAGAAGCTCTCACTCACACCAGCTGTGGGGTGTATCACTCTCATACTGAAGCTGATGTAGCCCAAGGTGCTGGAGGGAAGGAGGGAGGGGGAGAGAGGGTTAGATAGGGGCCGACGGACGGACGGACAGACAGAAGAAATCAACATTTTCCAAATGTAAACGACACAAAACATTACCTCTGCTCTCTCTACGTTTCTCCGCCATGAGAATGTTGTATTCCCGCACCTGTGAGTCACAGGCAAGGTGGATTCCCTGAACTATAAGGGTAGAGATGCCTGAGAGAATCAGGGTCAGAAATGGGCCAGGAGCTGTCTAAATCGAAATGGTATCACATAGTGGCCAGCCCGGTCAACCAGAACAGATATTCTCACCGAGGATCTCACTAAAAGCTAAAGGATGGCTAGTATTTCTCACCGATTACACCCAAATAGCAGATCTTCAATCTTTCCCACCACTAAAACTATGACAAGCTTTAGAGAATTTCTCTATGATGATGATCAGCAGATTAAGCAATTTAGTTTCAATGGGAGTTGTGACTGGAAATATTCATCTACCCTTTTAGAAAAAGGAAAAAACGATTTCCTAATTTGATTCTATAAAAAAGTATGAATGCACAAACATCTATGAACATTTCTCATTCAAAGATGACCTATTTTGTCGTTACAAAAATGGACTCAGAAACAGTTTTGTTCGTTAGTTTATACATGCCATGTTTTGTCACTCTACAATCTCCCGTTGACAGTTTCTTTGAATGACTAAGTTCAGTTTCAACGCCAACGGCGATGAACAAAATGGGGCCAGCACCTCATGTCGCCAGTACACAGACACGTGTGATCCATGCTGCACTTTTCTCAGTGACACAGGACATACACCCACACGCACATGCACACGCTCACACAGACACGCGCGCGGGCGGGCATGCATGTATGTACATGTGCACACGTGCACACAAGACACCACATGCAACCGCACAAAGCATGTTCACACATGAGGTCTGGGCACTCTAGTCCAGGTGCTGGGAATCATCCCGGTTGAATCACACACACACACACACACACACACACACTAGCCTCTGTCTGTGAACCACTTATGCTGCTCAACAAAAGAATATCCTCTGTCACACTTTTTTTTCTCTCTCTCTCTCTCTCTCTCTCTCTCTCTCTCTCTCTCTCTCTCTCTCTCTCTCTCTCTCTCTCTCTCTCTCTCTCTCTCTCTCTCTCTCTCTCTCTCTCTCTCTCTCTCTCTCTCCTTACACATACACTAGTATTCTGTGCAGGACTGGATTGAGTGTCTCCTGCGACGGGATAATTGAAGAGATGCAAATACTCTTTGTAATTTATGCTTTGCATGGCTGCTCTTTATGATTGTTATGTCACCCATCTGAGTACAGATGTAAAGAAAATGTGTGCGTGTGTGTGTGCGATTTATGTATTTCTTTTGCATATATTATTTTCTTGCACCATTCTTTTCTTTGTCGTATTAGTCAGAAACATCACACTTGTGGCATAAGAAGTGTGGCACATCACACTTGTGGCATTTTGCACTTTTACATTTTCGTAATTAAATAAATTAGGTGAATTGGATGAATTGGAGGAAAATGTAATTTGACCAGTATAAACATTAATAGTACCTTTATGATGTTTTATGAAATGAGGATTTTCTTTCGAACACGGCTCCATTATTTCACATGTAAAAGGCGGCATAACATGTGAAAGAAGCAGTGGGTATGGCTATTACATAACACATACACCAAGTCCTGCTCCAATCAATGAAGGAGCCGCGTGGGAGGATGGATATATATACATATATATATAGCGAGCGGCACTCTATGGAGGCCCGAAAGGGACGTTATTAAAAATAAATGCATGAACAATGAATAAATGTGTCAATGTTAAAATAAACCGAAAAACACTAAAGGAAATCCATATTCCTTCAATGTTATTCGGTTTATTTTGAATCGATTTAATGGGAACTGGTATTTCTCTGAGGATAACGTGCACAGCACGAGCACGGTGCTCTCATGCGCCCTGACTGAGTGTATCCTGCTCCTCGCCTCAGAGCAGGTGTGTGCCTTAAGCCGTTCGCGTGAGCGTTTGACATGTGTGTCCGGGAAACGGTGTGTGACCTGGTGCTCCCTGACACCCTGGTGTAGCCAGCTGCTATGCGGCCGACACGTTGGCTGTTTGGCTGGGACGGACCTCCTCCTTATAAACAGCCTTCTTTGACCCACATAGCGGGCTTGGTCACATTGAGTTCCGTTTCGCTGTTCTCTGCAAAGTCTAGAGTGGGTGTTTACATCCGCCAGCCTGGGACCCACCGAAGGCTGGGAGCCAAGAAGCAGTGGATGTATCCTTAACGTTTGATACAACAGCCCCCATGGCTATATCCACCACAAAGCTTCCGTTATTGGGGACAAACACCGCTACAAACTTTGTAGCAGTTTGTCTATTCGTCACTCCCCAGTTTCATTGTGTTGTTTTTTAATTGAATTTAACTCTTTTATCTTGAAGCCCAGTTCCAAACCGTCCTTGAAGCTGCTTTCAGAAGTCAGTATTAGTTCTTCTTTGTGGAGAGAAATGTGCAGGTTGTAATCCATGTGAATCCCACTTGTTTATAAGAAAGATGAATTTAATGTGGAAAACCTCTCAGTGTCTACAGCAGCTTCCTCTGGGCCGGGGAGAGAGATGTGGTGCAGGTGTGTGTGTGTGTGTGTGTGTGTGTGTGTGTGTGTGTGTGTGTGTGTGTGTGTGTGTGTGTGTGTGTGTGTGTGTGTGTGTGTGTGTGTGTGTGTGTGTGTGTGTGTGTGTGTGTGTGTGTGTGTGTGTGTGTGTGTGTGTGTGTGCGCGCACACTGACGGACAGGGTTTAAACCTGCTCCAACATCAAGGCTTTTTGCTCCATAGAAATACATATCTTAAGCCCGACTTTGTTTGACTTATTCAAGTTTAAAAATATCCCTTTAAAGAACTCCAAGAAACTTTTATTTTATTTGCCATGCGTTAAGTTATTTGAACGAACCAGAGAAAGAGCGGTGTGTTTTTGAGAGCCAACTCTGGGTTTGGACACATAGGTGCTCCTCTTTGAGAGTGGTTTGTCCGTTCTCCCCGTGGTCATGTGGCACCCCTACACCCAGAGGCTCCGGTTTACTCGCCAAAAGACACGCACGTCGGCTCAGTTAGATAGACAACCCCCCTGCCCCGTGCACTCGAGCAAGGCACTGGCGTTTGACCCGCAGTTGCTCCTCAGGGTGGCCGCGAACTGTGGGGCTGTCCAACAACCTCTGAAACTGAAATCCCTCTCCGGGGGGCGACAGTAAAGACTTATTTGGCTGATACTTCACTCCCGAGTTTCGATTTGGATTAGGATCGTTAGCGTAGGTCTGTGTGCTCAGTGTCGGGGCCCGAACAAATACGAAACAGGAGGATTACAAAAGAGTCCGTGGTGGATGGACTGACTGGGAGTACAATGGCGGTGGTTAGCTGACGTTATGAGTCCGGCCGGGTCGAGATGGATCACAGCCATCTGGTGTGGGCTGATATAATTGAATCATATCCAGATGATGTGTAAGACACATAAATAAAAGCATTAAAAATAGAATGTTGCTTCTTAATCGTCATCAACCCTCCCCCACACACCCACACAAATAACATTTAATCTTAGAAAAAATCTTAATTTACACAAGTGCAGCTGGAAGGGAAGAAAAGGAGCTAAAGTTGTTGGCTCAAAGATGCGGTGGGGGATAAGGAGAACGTCCAGACCCTCAGGGCCCCCTGAGGGCCCCCCCCCCCTCCTGCTGGTGCAGAAACAAAAACTTGCACAGAAAGAGAAATATTTGGGAGAAGAGTGCCAGCAGGAATTTATCTTTATTCAATTGTATAAAGTTTATCTTCCATTACTAAGAATGTGGTGAGTGATGGTTTTGGCTGAGCTCAGGGTGCTTTAAATAGTTTCCAGCTTGGCAGGTGTGTGTGTGTGTGTGTGTGTGTGTGTGTGTGTGTGTGTGGAAAGGGGGGGGGGGCTTGTGTGTGAGTGGGGGGGCTGATGTATGTGTGTGAAGGAGTGTGTGCGTTTGGGAGGGGGGATTGTGTGTGTGTGTGTGTCTGTGTGTGTGGGTGTAAATGGGGGGGGGGTTGTGTGTGTGTAGAAAGTGGGGGGCTGGTGTGTGTGTGAGGGAGTTGGTGTGTATGTGTGTGAGAAGGGTTGTGTGCGTTTGGAAAAGGGGATTGTGTGTGTTTGTGTGTCTGTGTGTGTGTGTGTTTGCGCGGGCACTTTCATGGGTTATTTTTATGCAAGATACAAGTGGAGTGAGGTAAAACAACTTTCTTGCATAGATTTTATCTTTGAAAACAAAGCAGAAGAAATAACATGAAATCTGACATTTCTGACATTTGGCATTTTTGATGTTCCCTACGAACTGTGGGTCGCTGACCTACTTTGCTGAAACAGCTAACAGTGCAACGCGATACGGTGTAACCACACGGCATTTTAATCAGCTGTGTCTGCAGCCTGGCCATGTGGACAGTGTGTCCTGAAACGCTCGTAAAAGGGGGATCAAATCCCCATAAATTTCCAACATGATTTTCAATAAATTTGTTCTTCAAATCTCAGAGTATCATCCCTTCCACTAGACGGACTCCATCAGTGTTTTTTTTTATGGCTGGAAATCTATTTTTACTTACAAAGGAACCTAAAATAATCTGAAACTTGTGAACCTTTAAACCACAAGTGCTAATCCCATTAATTATGTCAACTAACATTGTTGACAGTGGGACAGAAGCATATCACAGGTCTGTCTTTTAACTTGGTAAAAAAAAAAAGGGTCAGAATTTTATCACCAGATAAAATCGCCATTGCAAGCTGTTTGAAGTACTGTCAATTTGTGAAAACACAAATGGGAGGGTCCGACCTTTGTGTATGCTGAACTCCCAGTTTGACCGTACCAACAGATGGGACCGAATTAATTCATCAATCATACTTGGTGGACACTCCCAACAATAGCTCTTGGTAGAATAGATTTGATGCATCAATTATACATGGCCATCCCCACTTTGGATGTCACAAAGGAATAGATTTTGGTCTTAACTTGTATCTAAGACTAGGGGCCTTTAAGTCCACAGAATGTGCATAAAAACTATTTCTCAGTCGCTGGTTTTTTCTTTTGCTGCTTGGTTAATCTCATCTGTCCTTCACAGCTACCCAACCCTTAAATGCCACGATCATTAACATCAACTCAATGCATTGTTTTTCCTCTGGTTTTCGGTGGAGGGAAACGTTGAGCTCTTGCAATTGATTTGATTTGCAATTGACTGGTTTACAGGCCGTGTATACGATACCGCAGCTAAAAGTACGGGTCTGCTTTCAACAGCATTTTCATATGATGTCAATGTCCCATTTCAATCCATATGTCCAACTCCTTCAGCTGGCCAATGATGTGCGTCTCACATCGCGATTATGTGTGATTGTTTCCGAAAATACACTCAGTCCACTCAGCTCCGCACAGCCAGCATTTTCAGATGTAGTCCACTTGACTTTTCACCCGTTCAGCCAGTGCATCAGACGAGGCGTGGGCAGCTACATCTGGGGCCTTCCATAACAGTGTTGAGGGCCATTGGATGGTCCTCAAGTTGAGGGCTAATACATGACTTATATAGGAAATCAAGCCCTCAATCAAACCAAGCCCCACACATCATCATTACTCAACAGGTCAAGGCCTTGGTCTTTTCCCAGCCGGATGACCGCAACACATTCCACTGTCCTCGACTGGTCCAGGGTGTAATAGGTATACGCTTGTTGAAGTCACGTTTTGGCCATGACCTCCTGTGATGTCGACGCTTAAGGGAGCTTTAATGGGGTAGGGGTGTTGAGGTAAGAGGCTGTTTTACTGCCATTTCTCTCTATAGCAACTTGGTGTTTATTTATGTCCGGGTTAAATATGAGTGTCGGCTGACCTTACCGTAACTCTCTCACTTTTGTTTTTGTTCGTGATGACAGTCCTGTTTGCTGAGTCAACACAACACCTTCTCTGCTCATTGGCTTACGTAAAGATAATAGTCTTCCTGAAACAATATTGTTATCTTGTCTTTTAACGGGAATCCTTGTTTTATATAATGTCCCGTGCTATTATAGATGTTGTTCTGTGTCAAATCTCTAATCTAGATGATACAAATGAACTAAGTGAGCTCGAGTTAGTATCAAAACAAAGTATAAAAACGTGTGTTTCCATCTGACTTTAAAATCAGCGGGCTAGAATTCCAGCACGATGCTCTTTCAGAGGCCAGGAGTTATTAGCGGGCCAACAGATTTATGCGTCGCTCCGAACATCGCTTTGCTTTTTATTTATTATTTTCAATATTTTATGAGAAACAGGCGAAACAGGTATGGTGTTACTTTTAATATTCCGTTGCCATGGTTGCAAAGAAATACAAAAATAACAATGCACTGGCGGTGACATCATGGGGGCCTCCTAGCAAAGCCTTGTTTATTTTCTCTTGAGGTTCTCCTGAGAGAAAAGCCGTGCCAGGTGCCAGCAGGAACATCTGGAGCTAATAACCACTGTAGTATTTCAATGTTTCCTACAAGTCCAACCCCTCAAAGGCCTCACAGATTTTCCGGCGTTTTTTCTTTCTCATTTGGTTAATCATGCGGTAACTGTTTCCGATTGACTCAACGATAGGCTTTTCATCGGAATCCGCTATGGTTCTGGGGAATCTGCGTCGTTGTCGACAACCGAGGAACGGATGACTGGGTTGGCACCTTGGATCTTCTGAGAGGAGTTTGTTCTTTGAGTTGAGAGCTGCTGTCTGTTCTACTGGTGGTTGTAAATCATGACATGGTTAAGGCCTCATGGATCTGCACCTGGTAGAAAAATCAAGAAAACAGTTTGATTCAGCATTAGGATATGACACCACTATACAGGCTGAGGATATGCTGACACTGGCTTTTAAATAGACTTCACTATGTCAGACTCCCACCTTTGGTGTGCTCCACTGACTTTGATTACATTTTTGTTTTATTGGATTTCCTGATATTGCTTTACCTTAGTTACCTTGGTTTATTATAGTTTTTGGCTCTGAATAGTTGCATGCGTCATAGAGGCATGACTGTACCAAGGACCAACACGCTGGCTGTGCTGCACCGGGCCCTCTGATTGTCTTTGCTCATGGATCAATCTATTTTTTTTCGTCAGTTATTTCTGATGATCAATTTACACAATTTTTTGCATTACGCCTTGTTATGAAAAACGAAAAAGACTTCTTAAAAAGCTATTATTTGGCAAACGGAAATGACTGTTAGCATTCGTGAATCAACTCACTAATGTATGTAGCCCTCTTCTTAATAAAAATGACACTACACTACACTAAATATGGGTTAAAGGGCACTGAAGCTGGTCTCATTGGCATACTCTCACAATCAGTACCTACACTGCTGAGCTAGGTGTTTCACTGCTGGTTCTCCAACTTTATCATCGTTTTCAACCTTTCACTCAGTTTCTCTACGAACACGATGACACCGAACACACATTACCTCATTTGAATCAGTTTCTACACGTTTATCTCGTTTGGTCAAGCTGCTGCCGGAGGTGTTTTTCACATACATCCCACCTTCACCAGCAGCTGATTCTGTTGATCGAGGAGGCCTTTGTGCTGAAATGCGGGTTTCCCCAGTTAGATAAAGAGGATTATAACCTATCCTATATTTTGCTGGCGGGAGGCTGGACAGTTTCGATGCTAGGACCCAAAGGCACTGGGTTTGGTCAACCTGTGTCTGCAGCCTTCCTGCTAGGCCATCACTGCAGGGATCTTTACCTAGATCATGATCAGTCCCTTTTGATAAGAGAATAAACCATTAATATGAGGAGGATGATGAAATACATTTCTATATGTTTTTCACATACGTCCTGATACCTAACTCTAATGTTAGATTTGGGTAATAGCTTGCAGTCAACTGCCTTCACCACTAGGGTCTAGTGGTGAGAGCAGTTGACTGAGAGGTACTGGGTTTGATCAGCAATGTGCCCATGCCTACCTCACCATCCTGCAAGTCTGCCAACAACTGTCACTTTGAATAAAACCACCTGCCAATTGTTCTCCATAGGAAACAGTAACCCAAACAGAGTGAGCTGATGTGATGTAGGTGTTGTCTCAGCTAGCGGTTATGATGCCAACCCCCCCCTAGACACGCCTGACGTTCTTGCTCTTGGTCGTACCTGCCAGCTCTCGCTTGACGCTTGGTGACGCAAGAACCTGGTGTCGTTTCTCTTTCCATGAGTCACACCAGGGTCTTAACGATTTGCCTTTTAGCCTATTCATCCCACTTTCTCCTTCTTAGTCTCTCTCTCTCTCTCTCTCTCTCTCTCTCTCTCTCTCTCAAATTCAAAGTGCTTTATTAGCATGACAGTAATGAATACAGTATTGCCAAAGCATATTCAAGTCACACAAGAATAATTGTACAAATAACAGATAATAAAAGAACCAAAATAAATAAAAGAACAGATAATAAAAAATAATAACAACAGTAACAACAGTTCCTTATTCCTTATTAACAACAATAAGGAAGTGCTCCTCTGTCTCAACCTTCTCTACCTGGCAGTGACCACACATTCTGTGTTCCCTCGGCAGCCAGGTCTTTCTGTGTCTGCCGGTCACTGAGCCTGTACTTGGTCAGGCTTTGTCTCTGCTTCACATCTCTGACAGAGAGGAGATAGTCTGCCCATTGGTAATTTCTGTTTAGGATCAGATAGGAATTCATTCTACTTTTATTTGAAGTTTGGTTTGTCCAATGTTCCAAATAGTCGGGTCCAGGCGCTGCTGTAGGCCCTGTTCAGAGGGTGACAGGAGAACCAGATCATCTGCAAATAGGAGGAATTACACCTCTGTGCTGTGAAGGTTGAGTCCAAGAGCTGCAGACTGTTCCAACTGCACCGCTAACTCATTTATGTAGATGTTGAAAAGCGTTAGACTCAGGCTGCAGCCCTGCTCGCCCCCGGTTCTGTGCGAAGAACTCTGTTTGTTTTGTGCCAATTTGTGAGTACATTGACTCCATCACATCGAACACTTTACCCCCTACACCACTCTTTACAAGTTTGTAGTATAATCCTGTGTGCCAAATAGAGTCACATGCTTTTTTAAAGTCGACCAAGCAGGCAAATATTTTTCTATTTATCATATTTTTTTACATGTTTGTTGATTAGAGTGTGTAGGGTGTAAATATGATCTATAGTACGGTGGCCTGGAAGAAAGCCGATTTGGTTTCTAAACAGGGTACTCTGTTTGTTAAGGAAGGTTTGAATTCTCCCATTTAAAATGCTATTAAAAACCTTCCCCAGATTACTGTTTACACATATACCTCTGTAATTATTAGGGTCCAATTTGTTTCCACTTTTATGAATTGGGGTAATAATTCCTTGTTTCCAGATGTCAGGAAAACAGATAGAATATAGAACAAGGTTGAATAATTTGAGCATTGCATTCTGCATTGCAGGTGTGCTATGTTTAAGCATCTCACTTCTGATGCTGTCAGGCCCACAGGCTTTATGGGACTTTAATGATTTAAGTTTTTCTTTCAGTTTTTCACTTGAGACGGGGAAGTCAAGTGGATTTTGATTGTCTTTAAATATCAGTTCTAAATTGTGCATTTTTTCTTTAATCTGGTTCTGATTTGTTTCTGTTAAATTCATTTCACTGTAAAGCTTTTTTGAAATGCCCTGTCCAAATATTGTCGTTTTGCATTGGTATTTATTTTGGTTCTTTTATGCTCAAATTGTTCCACATACTCCAGAACTCATTTTTATTGATGGATTCTTCGATTTCACGAAGAAGTTTGCTGTTATACCCGATTTGAAGGAGGCTGAATAAAATACAGCAATTGAATGGCTTTACCAGATATATTACAGCAAATATCCCATTTCATTGTATGTGTCCCCACTTATCTCATGGTGCATTTATACTGAGTACACATTTCACACACAATAACGATAAAACGTTGCCCAACCAAAAGGAATGTGTACAAAAAAATGCAAAGGAATGCAGAGAACCTGATCACGTGGTTGTGGTTGTGGCCAGAGCCATTGAGCGAACATGACAAAGAAAGAATCTAGTTTTGAATAAGTTTCATTCTAGAGTTGGCAAAATTGGGATCGAACCCCGAACCTAGTGCGAGGGTCAAAAGGCTAGTCACTACACTGTCCCACCCTTCTCATGTGAACCAGTCCCTAAAATAATTATCAAGGGGTACATCTTTACGGTTTTAATCCCGTCAAAGGTGACATATTATACCACCAGGTGTGAGTGTGATTAGCCAATTACAATCCTTTTTGAATATCTGCCTCTTCTGACATCACAAGTGGGCGTGTCCACCTAAATGTTTGCTGGATGGATCAGTCTACCAGCCTACCAGCCTTGTAATTGGCTAATCACTCTCACACCTGGTGGTATAATATGTCACCTTTAACATTCTGTTTACAACGAAGAAACGACGCAAGCAAAATGCGTGGGCAGACGACAGAGCAGAATGTGGAATTGATGATGACTAATCCGGAGAGTGGGCTGCCTATCTGCTCTGTGCACCTCGGTTAAGGTCGGGTCGTCTGTTTTGCCAAACGTGTTATTTTGGGCATTCTCGTTAATTACACCTGAATGAAAAAACGAAATGAAAATAGCCAATATGGAGATGTGGAGATGTTGAGCTGCCTCCTCTTCCATGACCTCAGCCCAGCAAGACCCCGTGCTCAGCCTCTTGAAGAAGAAAGAACGCCTAATTGGATATCTGCTTCATATTTAAGGGACCTTCTCGTCCTTACTCCCTAGCCCTTAGTATTTATAGATTCTATTTTGGGCTGCTTCTCCTCTTGCACTGTGCCCCGCAATAGTTTGTACAAAAAAAATCATATTTTGTACACACACACACACGCACGCACACGCACACAAACACCTTATCTGCCCTTTATTGACCTGTATCTTAAATAATTGAACGAGTCCCTTTGGATAAATGCATCTGCTAAATAAGGACCATATTACTGGATGGGATACCAGAATAACAGATGAAAAGCAAGTGCTTACCGCCCTCCTGGTGGAATTTAGTTAATGTTTAACAAATATATTAACATCAAACAACAAGTAAACACGACATACATACAAACATAGCTGAATAAATATTGCAACCGTCCTATTTCTAACCCTCATTAGTCATTCCTTCGCCCTGTTATCCGTAGTTACACGGTACTCCTGATGTCTATTCACATGTAAATATAGCTCACTTAGAGAGACTGCAGACGCTCAATGAATAATGAGACTCTTCATGAGATTCACTGTCTGCCTGCGTCGATGGAGCCCAGAGAGTATTAAGTCTGGTAAACAGCTAGCCTAGCTCACCCTGAACCACATGCTAGGCCCTCTTTAGAGGACGAAACACCAATGAAAAAATGTAACATAAGATATCGTTCAAGTACCCGCTGATCATTTTTCCCGCACACTTATGTATTTGAATCAGGATTATGATTTCCATTATTTCTTTGTTTCTCCTTTTTAGAGATTGCACACTCTGGCACGAAATCAGTTTGTCGGTTAATGATGCAAGGTCTCTTCCTGATGAGGTGCAGCAGAACATTTGGTACTGAACAGTACTGTCTCTTTGGCAATGCATGTTGACCATTAACTGCTAAATGCAAGTCCCCACAACAACACACCAGACACGGGTGACATATTGGCAAAGTAAGTCAAGCCTCTGAGGTTTAGCAAATATAAATATGCTTTGGAAATAAGCGGCTTGTTTCCAGATGAATGGCTTTATTCCTAGATGTCATAAATCGTGCGCTTAGCGCCAACCAACGAGCTGTCATGTCACAGCACAAAAACATCTTTAATTTATTTTTGTATTTTTCTTATTTTAGTTTCCTGCATAGTTTCTTTCAAGGAAACTATGGTCCTGCAGAATTTCGCAGAATTTATGCGATTTTATTTATGATGGGGAAAATCTCAGGAAATGTGTGGATTAGAGTGGATTAGAAAAAAAAAAAGAAATGCATGAAGACTCTCGCTTCAGCAAATCATGGAATACTAACCTCAAGACCCTTGTTCGTCTGTTTGAATGCGTTCTCTGTCTGTCCATCAATCTTTTTCTGAGTGTCCATCTCTATAGCGTAAAATCACTTACTGTGTTACTTTACTTTTCTGGCCTATGTAAAATAAAAACAAAAGTTTTAATTATTTTGTCAAATAATTAATCTGAATGAACGACAACAACAAAGATCAAATCATGTATATGCGCCCAATGTCTCCATCTTCCACCTAACAGAGCGAAGGTCAACTCCTCAGAGATTTACTAAGTGTAACTGCTGGTGCGGGAGCGCAGGCTCCTGTATCGCTTGCCAGATGGGAGAAGGGTGAAAAGTCCATGGTTTGGGTGGGTGTTATCCTTGACAATGGATTTGGCGTTGTTTAAGCAGCGGTCATGGTATATGTTGTGAATGGGGGGGAGTGGACAGCCAATAGTCCTCTGGGCAGAGTTGACTACTCTTTGTAGTGTCTTGCGGTCGGCAGCGTTGCAGTTGCCGTACCATGCAGAGAGGCAATTTGTAAGTATGCTCTCAGTGGTGCAGCGGTAGAAGTCTGATAGAATCCTAAGACATGTGACATGTTGAATATGTCGGTGAAGACACCGGCCAACTGCTCAGCGCAGGCTCGCAGCACACGTCCGGGGACTGCATCAGGGCCAGCAGCTTTCCGAGCATTCACCCTGGTCAGGATGTCGCAGACCTCTGAGGGGGAGATATCAAACGCCCTGTAACACCTTCTCTTAACAAACACTCGTATCACAAACACACACACACACATATACACACGCACAAACACACACACTGATGCAACATATATGCAACACGTGCAGCCTGCAAAGGCAGGGAAAGTCATCTTACTTGTTCTGTACAAATGCAAACACGCACATACACACACACAAACACACACGTCAGAGGGATACGGGGCTAGAAGATTAGAATGAGCTACGGAGATAACTGTGCTTATAAGTCATGTGATCCCTGCGGTGATAGGGTTAGGGGCCAACTGTTGACCTAAATGGTCTCTACTTACCACTCCATCATCGACCATTGTGCCCATCCTTATTTCCATCTTTTTATAGTTTCAGGTGCACATGTACACAGTGGTGTAGTGCAGGGTATAAGACGTACACCTACTTAAGGCTAACTGATAGCGCTCCACCTCCCTCACAAGCTCTGGTTCCTTTCCCCACAGCGAGGTGACGTTCCACGTCCCCAGAGCCAGCTTCTGCCGCCCGGGTCTGGTCCGTCGAGACCCCTGACCTTCGCTGCCACCCATGTGGCTGCGCACCCGACCCCAACGGATCTTCCCACAGGTAGTGGGCCCATGGGATAATCCGACGTACACAAAGAGAAACTTTACAAAATAAACTACTGGCCCTTAGACTACTTACACGGTGGGCGAATAGTTGGCCAATTTCCATGTGCGGATGGAATAAGGAATAAGGAATAATTATACAAAATGTATAATTATGTTGTTATCTTACCCTATAGTCTGAGGGCCAGTACTGATTGCAAAGTCTACACCTCTTCTGTGGCTCACGTTTCACAATGATCCTTACTCCCTTAAGTAAGTCAAGCAGCAGAAGTTAAGTGACTATGTACAAATACTACTGGCCCGTTGTGGGCAAACTAAATACTAAGAGTGGTCTTACATGTCACTGCATATAACTCATGGCCATTATCTTTTACTGGACAGGCCGCTTTTAAAAATGAACAGCATACCCACTTCTCCAGGCTCCACTGCACACACACATGCACATCGAATTGCACGCACAATCACCCTCTCACTCATTCGCTCTCACTCTCTCTCTCGCTCTATACTACTATACTACTAGCACTAACACTCTCTTGCTCTCTCGGTCACATGCACACACACATTTTTTATCCGCCACTTTCTTTTTCACACACACACACACACACACACACACACACACACACACACACACACACACACACACACACACACACACACACACACACACACACACACACACACACTCCATCCATTTGCCTAGGCCATGACTGTCGGTCCATTAGTCTTCTAGCAGCAGCCTCCTGATGTCTGAACAAGCACTCTGGGGTCTCGGTCTTTTCTATCCTGATTTCAACCCAAAAAATCCAAAAGTCCCTCTGCTTACTGGTTTAATGTTCCTCTGCTCACTGGTTTAATGGACATACCGGTTTAAAGTCCCTCTGCTCACTGGTTTAATGGACATACCGGTTTAAAGTCCCTCTGCTTACTGGTTTATTGGACATACCGGTTTAAAGTCCCTCTGCTTACTGGTTTAATGGACATACCGGTTTAAATGTTTAAAATGTTGCTGTTATGGTTGTGCTCAGGGAGCATGTTTTAATAAAACCTGTAGTTCTTACCTTTAAAATGCTTTTTATTTCATGTTTCTAGGTGCTCCAGAGGCTTAGATATTAAGGTTTATGTAGACGTTGACAATTCTTACTATTTTCTCAGAAAAACCTCAGGAAATGAGGTTCTTTTTCCTAGAATAGCATAGGATTTTAGCAGGCGTTTTTAGCAGGCGTTTTAGGCATAAATGGGTTAAAGGACAGTTAAAGGAGTTTCCTGTTTTCCCGTCAAGTAGAACAATGATGACCAGATAACCGACTTTCCCATCACACGTAATTTGGGGAGCAGTCCTATTGTCAGCATGTCTGAGACCACAGCCATGCATAAAAAGTTCCTAAATTTGCCAATGCATGGGACTTCAGCTTGCGGCTCTTTGGAGACACACAAGTTGATTTCCTGTCTATAGGCCTTGGATGATTGTTTGTAAGACCTCAGATATTTGAATGTTTGTTGTATATTCTTTTATTACCCAAATATATGACCATATTTGTTATAAGTTCGGATGACTCTTTATTTTACCCCGTTTGGTCAGTTTATGATTGACGTGGTTCCTGAATTCCCACCACAGTATAATATGTCACCTGTAAATTGATTTTTAGCAACACTGAAATATGAGTCTCCTGCTTTTGGTCGATTAGCATCACCTGTGTTAGAGATTATCTACACCTCTGTCATTGTTATCTCATTTACCCAGTTCCTGTCCTTTGTTGTCAGCTATTTATTGTTCGAGCTTTTACCCATTTTAAAATAGTTTAAAATAATAATTGTAAAAAAAACATTAGCTGTCGAACTAATTACTATGTGTGGGGAAACACTGCATTCGCTTGGTGGCTGCATGAGCCACTTGTCAAAGCAGCACATAGAGTAAGATAGATCGATATTGAAATATTATATCACTAAACAAGGTCTCTACTGGAATACGGAGGTTAGGGGGTTAAGGGCATACGACAGAATTGACTTGAGACCAATTGTAACAGGCTTTACGATGGACATTTGAACATTGGTTGTGAACAAATACTACAGAACTCAACAAAATGGATAAGGTTCTTAGATATTTTAATTTGAAAATCATACAATCATACCTTTTTAAAGAAAACCCTTAAGAACAAAACTCCAAATGATTACATAAATTAACGGCTGCTTAACCATACTTCCTCTTTGGGTTTCCAAGATTACCCATGTCCAAACTGTTAATCCGCAAGAAGGTGAAATAACTGTTAAAATAATGTCTTCTTGTAGAAATACAACTCAACTGTTTGTTTAATCCACCTTCATCCACTCTTGTTGTGACTTTGGTTTTGTTGTGACATTGGCTTGTGATATGAAAATAAATTAAATTAAACGAATAGGATTAATAACAAGAATGAGGACTCATTTTATGAAGTAGGCTATTCATAAATGTTAGTTCATAGTAACTTACTAATACCATTCCAAATTAAATATTTGTAAAGACATATTTGTAATAAATGATCAGGCCAATGAAGGAATTTTTATAGGGCCATAAAAAATCGAATCACGTTTTTTATTTTTTTATGAAGAACAACAATATCTTCATGGATCAGTAAGTGTAACATAAATGGTAAATTAATAACTTTTAAAGTAATGGAAATAGAGAATCAATCAACACAAAGAAACAGAAAAAGCACAACCCGAAGTGTACAAATATAGCAGAAGACACAAAAAAACATTAACCATTATGTGGTTTAGTTGCATGCATTACAACTGTTATTGCAAGATATCATGTGGTCACACACCTTCACTCATGACATCCTGCGTCTAGTTGAGCATTAACCCTATTTAAGGGAAGTGAGGCTTGTGTATATATAGACACCAGCAGCATTTGGAGATGCAAAACCACACCGACGACATCAACAGCTCATTAACGTCAGATTGGGAAGAAATCGTTCTCACTGGTGAGTTGCTTATTTTTTTTTAAAACTGTTTCATTGACATGATTGATGACCATCTTTGGCATGCAAAGGCTAACGCACACCATATCATTTTTGAAAAACAATAATGATGTTGAAAATGTTTATTAATATGTTCATGAGTGAAGCCAGTCCTTCATAAATGGATTGATAGGGATAGATCATAGATTCACCTCTGAGGGGAAATTAAGGCGTTAGAACAATTCACACAAAAAATCCCATAATCATACAATACAAATATAAGAAATAAGTAAGAATAGATAAATACATCTCTATAACTGTTATTTTTTAATCCATTTAAATTTAAATACAAGTGAACTGACCTAGGTATTTTTCAAAAGCCGTAAGGACAATGTAGATGCAAATCCAAACGTAAACCAATGCCGTGACCTTAAACTGTTCCTGATTGTTTTGTAATGTCTTATCAAAAAGTTAGTGATTTTCTTCCTCTTTACGGCCCTCTTAGGAAATGACCGACCCGGGCTTCGGCAGTCAGTCCCCCATTATCAGCGACGATGTCGAGAATCAGGATGGAGAGAAGCGCAGCAGAAGGGAACCATTCACCAAGAAGCAATGTTGTAGAAAAACCCATATTGCGACACTGTATCCACATCTGTTAAAACCAGTCCAGTAAGGACTGGGTGTGCGACGGGTAAAAGTGTGTATCTTTTGCAATGCTGATTTGTGATGTGGCCACTCAAAGTCGATGCATCTACCTTAACCGCGCCCTAGTCTCTTTGTTCTGTACGGTGGCATGCTGGTGGCGCTGTTGGTGAAGGCCTACTACCCTGTGCCATCATCACCAAACTGCTCCCTACTCCTGGCACCCATCCCTTCTAACGACATCCTTAAACGGGTATGAATCAAACCCACAGACAGATGCATGACATCAATCTATGATTATTATGCACTTCATTTTTAACCATGCAGGGACTTTCTTCAAATGGGATTTAGAGTGATTTAAGATGCATGTCACTGAGAAGCAGGCTGAGGTGTTAGGTTATATTGCTCAAGGGTATGTACCAGTAGACTGCAGGGATCGGGGGTTAAACCGCAGCAGCTTTCATATGGAAATGCAACCTTACCCCTAGACTGCCCCCCCCTTAAATGCACACAGGAGGACATCTCAACAATTAATTTCTCTATGGATTTTTGAGGAAGCTGGATTTGTGTAAAAAAACAACTTTTGTTTCACTATTATCGATCAGATCTTCACTGGGAGGTGGATCATGCAGGAGGCGTACTCTAGTGACTCCCTTGATCAGTATGCCCTGACACACGCTAAGAGCTCCTGGGCAGAGTTCACCAGGATGCCCGACGGCACCATTAACCTGGACATGGCCCACATGCTGAGTGTCCCGCCGTGAGTAGCGCTCACTTCCACTTTCATAGGTAGGAGCACTCAACACTAATGGGTGAAGACCAGTGTGTAGATCATTATTTGGTAGGTTTAAACCTTATATATTGGGTTGCACATTATGGCCTCTTGTCAGGAGAATCAAATCTTTTTACGTTAAAGTGTACTGTAGTCCATTAGCTTGAAGTAGCTGTAACTGCGGCTTTGAAACCAGAACAACAGGTTTTATTCCTTTCTTCATGTAACAGAAACAGGACAATGTGGTGTGTCCACCACCACTTCACGGGCATTGAGCAACACAACAACACACTTCAACTCAATCTGCCCGGTAAGTAAATGAACCAATAAACAAATGCATAATCGCATGATATATTTGATAATGTGTAAACCTGCACTTTGATGATCTACTGTATCTATTAACTGCATTAAAAGCGAGTTATCAGTTTATAATTCATTTTATTCTTGCCCCTGTGTGAAAATTAACAGCAACTGTCAACCGTCAGAAACAATTGTCATATACATAATATAATAACTTGGGTATATATAAGGAATATAAACCATGCATTGGGTCTCTATTTCAGAGTTCAAATCGTCAGCGACGTTCCAGTTCATCAAGGCCTGCAATGAATGTCTGGCCATGACGGCTAAAGCATATGTGCCTGGATATAGCCCTCTGGACTACCTGCTTGTCTATGGTGATGCAGTACTCATCTGTTTGTCTGTCCCTATCTCTTTCTGTCTGACCAACTGGTGGTTTTCTAGACTAAGCACTACAATGTGGGGGGTTGCTCATAGTTAGTTTACCTTATTGTGCTACTTTGTTGTTTGCAGGTCTATATCCAGACTTACACGAGTATTACATCAAACCAACCAGACTGCAGGCCTCCTGCAAGCGCCTGGTGACCCCGCCTCCTTTCAAGTATTATGGAGAAGGTGAGAAAATAAATACCTGTGTGTGTGTGTGTGTGTTGGTACATCCAACAACCTCTTCATCTAACTCTCTATAGTTGTTAAACTGGTCATGTTTCATGTGTCCCTTGCAGAACTCTGCCCGAATGACGTGAATGAGACTGATTCTGCTGAGGCAAGAGGCATGGATTTTAAACACTTCTTTGTTCCACGGTGATCATAGTCTACAGGAAGAAATCAAATGGCTCTATCAAAAACAAATAATCTCTCATTGGAAATATTCCATGTTTTTTTGTCTTTAAAGTGACACTATTGTATGCACATAAAACACCTGCATTTCAGCTTGACAAAACCTTGCTTCATCTTTTAATCCATGGCAATATATTGATTTTCTAAATACTTGTTACATCCTTGAATTTAAATAATATTTTCTATTGTGTTACTGAAACTATAAAGGCATTGAGTTGATATCTCTTTCACATTGTTTTCAAAAGTTGTTTGTGTGTTACTTGCTGCGAGTACCATATCTTGCTATATTATGATTGTTTGCTGTGCTTTGCAATCTAATAAATTGTTTGTCTATGATGTCATTATGTCAGTGTATTTTCTTATTTTATCAAGGAAGCTTGAGTGCATGATTCACAGAATTAGGTTGTGCCCACAGCAAAGTTTGTCATTTAAGTTCCATTTTAGTTTCCAAATGTCTGCAGTTAAAACAAGTGTTTGGCTGTAGCTAATTTTGAAATCAGCTATCGTACTGATAGAAAACAGTTCCGCCAACATGTGCACAATTGTGTAACAACTTGTAAAGTCTTATGATAAAGATTCAAAATCAGTTTCCAAAGATTCTGGTATGCAAGTGTGTGAGGATGATGGTTTGTTTAAGCTGCCTTTAAGAGTATCATATACGATTGTGTGAAAATGGCAAGTGATAAACTGAGACATAATTGAGGTAGTGCATCAAATTGTTTGTATCGTATGAAGACTGATTTGATGGCTTGCTCTACTCTAATTCTTCTACACTTTCTATTCCTACGTGACAAGATACCCATCTTGTCACGTAGAAGTAGTCAAAATAAACCACTTGCATGTAAATCATTGAATTCACATATGAAGCAGAACGAAGAAAGCTTTGAGTGACTGCTCCTGAAAACTGCTTCAGGCAGGAGTTTTCTGAGTTCAGTGTGTGCGCTCAAGCAGAGCGATGGCGGCCAACGTTGGTCTTGTGAAATGCTTAGCTAGCCACATTAAAGATCTGCTCCAGTGATTTTACTACAGGTACAGATATGAATTAAAAAGGTGGCTCAGAATTGTGAGCAACAGATAGAATATACATTTCAGGAGTAATTTTCACGCTGGTACAATTGTTCAAACACAAATTTGGTATTCTGATAGGAGTGTTCTGTGGGGCGATTGTCACTCAATTCAAAATGGAGATCATTTTGAAGTGGTCACAAATACGAACAAGCTCTTTACAGCAAGTCTGCCAAGGTCTGCAACACAACTGGGTCCACTGCTGCTGGGCACATCAGATCATGATCATGTCCATAAAAAGCTTTTTGGTGATTAGGTAAGGGGCTCAGATTCATGTCTGTATGAATATGTTAATGCTGGTTTCTGGGTCTAATTTAGAGAGCTGTTACATCATAGAATGATCCAAGCATGTGTCCTGTTGTTGGGACTATTCATGCGGACAGTATAATACCCTGAAGAGGACTGATTCTCTTTCAGTATGGCCGGTTAATCACCGTTTCTGTTATCTGTTCTGAGTGAGATTCTGCCTGCTCTGCATACATAGGGTGCAATATATGTGCCTATATGATGAAATAGGACACGATAAAACAAATACTTTTAGTTTACACTTTTTTAGTTTTGTTAAAATGAATGTGGGACAGTTTGGATTGAATCATTGAGGCAGTTTCAGGATAATTTGAATTGTGAGTATTTTGCTATTTGGTTTGGATTTATTTTGCAGTGGTTTTGAGGTGTTTTGGGGGTATAACGTTTGTTGTGCTCTTTATTGTTACTTACCTTTATTCTTTATTTGTTACTTTTTATTGTTACTTACCTCAGATCAATTCCTGGTTTAACTATCTATCTCAAATAATTATCTTCACTCCATATTGTTTGTAAAATGGAAATAAAAAGACAGTCCTGGTTGAACAGATGAGGCATGTTCCAGTCTGGGGACTCTTGTCTTGGTAGCAGATGTTTCTGAATGCCTGTTCCTTCAGCTCGTCCCCTGGGATTTCTTCTTAATACTTCCTAGAATATTACACAGAGACCCAGTTTGCTTTCTTCCTCCTTCCACTTCATTCACTCGGATATGAATGACATCCGCGAGAGTCGACGTAGTGTCGTGTGGATTGGGAATTCTTTATTTAGGACACTGCATACAAACTGCTTATTAGATGTTTGATTGAGTTTCCAAGAATACGAGTGGAAACGAGTTAAATAGGATGTTTCTGTATTTTTCAGGTCAGATTTTCTTCTCGTGTGTGTGTGAGTGTGCGTGCGTGTGTATGCACCCGTGCGTAGGTGAGTGTGTGTGTGTGAGGTTGTGTGTGTGGGTGGGTGTGCAAACTGATATCCAATGAGGTTCAAGGCACTGACACAACATAGAAATGAGTGTTACATCTGAAGAATGTGATTTCGCCAAATGTTGTCATCCCCACTCAACAGTGGCGATTGTAGGGGGTGGCCTGGGGTGGCCAGGGCCACCCCTGAAAGCTCATTGGCCACCCCTTGTGGCCACCCCAGATGTGATAGGTAGTTGGTCAAGTTCGTCAACACAAGAAATAAGAGAAATACTGTCAATCAATGCGCTGCGTAGCGGTTATCAATGAAGTACGACATAACATTGTGTGGGGAATAGGTATTTTGGCGCCCCCTCTGGCTGCAGGCGCACACCTGCTCGTATAGACGGGATGAAACCCTCACTGAAGTCCGTAGGTCCACGGTAGGTCCACGGTAGGTCCACGATACGCACACACACCCCCCCCCCCCCCCCCCCCCCCCCCCCCCCGGCAACAATCGCTGCCCGGGACGTAACTGCGCACGTTCTTTTCTTTTTTAGTATGCCACCCTAAGACTTGCTGTGGCCCCCACTGGCCACCCCTGGAATAATCTTCTGGAGGCGCCACTGCCACTCAAGTGTTCCATAATCCATCCATAATCCCCAACTCAGCACTGTTGAGGTACGGTTTATAGTGCATTTTAGAAAACAACATATATACACACAAATACATGGACACACAAAAAACAACGTGTCTGGGGGGCCGTAAAGTCCAAACTTCAATAAACTGCATACAGAAAATCACACACAATGACAGAATGTATTAGTCCGTTTCGATCTTTTGCGATATCGGCCTAAATATTATTAAATCTTACAAATATGTTTGAGTTCTCATTGTATTGTAGTTGTGACCCTTTTACCCTTTTTACAGACCTTTTTAAAAAGGACTCCCACATCCTCTTATATCGGATTTCCCTGATGCACTTCATCTTTTGGGTTAAGGGTTAATAAAAAAAGCACACTCAAATTCCAGGCCAAGTGTGTGTGATTATTCAATCTCAAGTTGATATGGTGTGCATCGGATGCTTTGTTTCAGGCCGTTATCACCTCCCAGGTTTGCCCAGGAATGAGGTCAGGGATGCAGTACATTACAAAATTGCTTTTATGAAAGAACATCTTTGGTCTGAATGGAAAAATGGGGGGAAAATGTTTAATTCAAATGGAAGTGGTCTTTGGCTTGCCTTATCCAGTTCATTATATATATCATACCATATTTGACCGACAAGCTAACCTGGTCCCTCAACACCACCTCCCTGGCGAAGAAGGCACAGCAACACCTGCACTTCCTGCGCCGGATGAGGAAAGTCTCCCTCCCCCCTCCCATCCTGATCACCTTCTACTGAGGCGCCGTCGAGAGTCTGCTGACCAACTGCATCTCCGTCTGGTGTGGGGCCTGCGAGGCCTCGGACTGGAAGTCTCTGCAGAGAGTGGTGAGAACAGCAGAGACAATCACCGTGTACCCGCTCCCCTCCATCGGGGACGTTGGGCAGAAGCGCTGCCTGACCAGAGCCCATCTCCTCTGACTCCTCCCACCCTCACCACGGACTGCTTCCCATGCTGAACTCTGGCGGGGGGTTCCGCAGCATCCACATTAGGACACCGAGGTTCAGTGACAGTTTCTTCCCCCTGGCCATTAGACTGTTGGCCAACACCCACGGCCAATAAATAAACCATCTACAATGGTACATCTGCAACCCGCGTACAAAGATAGCATTTTAACCTTTTTTACTTCATGCCATCTTTTTATATTCTTTTATATTCCACTTCACCATGTGCCAAGGTAACGAAATTTCGTTTAATATGTGCACTGGTGCGCTCATTGAATGACAATAAAACAATTCTATGTCTAAGTCTATATTTGTAGAAATAGCATTATATTTCTTTAGATTACTCACTAATATGCCATTATGGTGTCTCTATTTCTGCTGCTAATAAAATACTGTACATACAATATATTATTACGCAAGCAAAAATATATGACCAAATAGATATTTGCATTTAAGTTATGTTGATTGTTTCACTGTACATGGTCACTGTTGATTTGATTATCTATCTTTTTGGAAGAAAAATTACAAAGAAACACGGACAGTATCATTAAATCAATTATAAATATGACTATGACCTGATTTTTTTTTTTTGTTTTGGTACTGTAGCAAAGTCTTTGTAGAGGTGCTTTGTTACATTGAGGTACTGCCTCGTCTGTGAGATGCGGTTTGTTCCAGAGCTAACCATATACTAGACCGGACAAACAGACTTCAAGACTGATCTCAGTGTGAGGGTGTTTTATGTCTGGAGCGACCTTGCCGTCTGTCTCGCTCGTTGTCACAGAGATATGCAATCACACTCAACTTTTGACCCTGTTCGTTCACGCTCATTTGTCTCAGAGACGACCTTAACCTTTTTTTCCTCAATATGTATGTAGCACGATGACTTTCCTATATGTCCAAGACATAGATACACGAGACAAGATATGGGTGATGAATGCAAATAATTTTCTTCATATGCTTGCATGTCTTGATTTCTTATTCTTTATCATTATGGCAGATAAAAAAGCAATGAAATACTAAAAGATTCTTGATCAATATATTGATAACCATGATGAAAAACTCAATATACTTTTTATATCTTCCCTTCATTATTTGATCCATATGTCAATTCCCTTTTACATTGTCGCTAACCATATCCCTTTCCATTTATTTTTCATGTCCCTTCAAGTTCAATCAGTACATATTTTTCTTTCTGTACCATTTTGTCTTCTTCAGTCCTCCTGCTCTCACTTACAGGTATAGGCAATGTCACAGAAAATCACATAGTTGCATAACAAGACCAGTACAACTATCTAAATAGCTGTTCAAATCTAGAATCTGATTTAGATTAGATGTTGTTTTTTGTAATTATTTATGCGTCACGGAGGATTCCAATAACAGCATAATTATCAGACAAAATAAGCAATTTTATATCCTAATATTTCCATGTATTATTTTTTTACATGCTGTATTTTTTAATGAGGTACTGCTGGGTAGATAAAGGTTTACCCGAACTCTGTTTGAAGTAAGAAAGTTCAACTTTACAGTGTGTGAGGAAAATAACTGCTCTGTTGGACATCATTATTTGAGGTTACATATCAACTTTTTTTTTTGGTTTTGTTGGCTTGTCAGCATACATGTGCTTAACCAAGCACACCTTAAACATTTAGGAACCCTGTTGTCTCTTGTAGTTTGTTGTTTGTTATTGTAGCTCATGGTATCATACATCATGCTATCATATTTCATTCTATTATACATCATGCTTTCATGTTATATATTTCATACTTTCATACTTAATTCTGGCATACATCATGCTATTATACTTCATGCTATCTTAAATGCTATCATTCTTCATTCTATCATACCTCGTGCTAGCATGCTCACAATACAATCCATTCCTGAACTTTTGGAAAGATTCAAAAAAGAAATTCCTTCACAGCTTTTATCGATTAAAGACAATGTACCTTAAGGTGAGTCTAAAAAGCTATGTAAACAATATCAACTAACTGGCAGGTGTAGAGTTGACCTCAAATTTACCTTTGTAATAATTATTCTAAGTAATGGGCCCGTGGCTATCACTGTTGCCTCATAGCAAGAAGGTCATGGGTTAAAACCCTGCTGGGTTTCGATTTTTCCCTGTTTGATGTAGGTTTTCCCCACACACAGAAAGACATGTGTGTTAGTTGAATACTCCTGCCATTACCCTTGACCAAGGTTTTGGCAGTATGGCTATTTTTTTCCCAGGGCAATACACTGTGTCTGCCCACTGCTCCCAGTGCTGCTAGTGTAGGGTTAACTGCGGAGATCACATTTCGTTGTGCAATGACAACAAAGTTGACATTTCTTTGATTTGAATGTTCTTGTGCCTTATTAGCATCTTGTATTCTCCTCCGTCTGTCTACCCCTACAGTTCACCAGATCCCCAATTTGTGGTCAGAATTTGTTTCTCAAAGCTGGGAACCAATCTTGAAATCTAGAAATATGGATTTATTGTGTGAAAACAGGCCAAAACCTCTCACACAATTGAATTGGATTTGACCCAACAGTCATTTCTATTTACAACCCCACATGCGAATAACTGGTCATCCTTGAATCAACACTGAACAATATATTATTTAATCTGAAACCTCAACTGATCCTTCAACCATTAGACCTTCCCTGGCCCTTGGCCTTATTTGTCTAGCAGCTATCTCGGTTCTATCTTGGTTATAAACCCTAGTTTGGTAGAACTGAATGCGGAACACAGCTTGTGATTATTGTGCTAGCTGAAACTTCATCTCTGACCTGTCGGCACATACAGACTAATTCACTGACCATTAACCTGAAGTTATCAGCCCTCGTGATCCAGTTATCGGGAGTCTGGGAGTAAATACAATAGAATTGACTGAATGCCTTAACCAATCAGTGCATGTGAATGCAGTGGCTGTTAACAGCTGTCTGGTTGCATCTTGCTTACTTGGCCAATTAGGTTACCAGTCCAGACCAGTCCAGTTTTCTGTCCTTGAGTACACTTTTTGCAACTCCTTACTGTAATATATATTCTATATTATAAACTGTAAAACAATGCCTTAAGTTCACAACCTCAAGTGAAAGATTAATGTCTGTATAGTAAATTATTAAATGGTCTCGGTCCATACCTTTTTACTAGAAGCACTCTTAGTTTCCTCATGGAGGCATGGGTAAAGGTCAATTATTATTTTTTGGTGGCCAACTTACAACACACTTACCCCTAAACCTGGAACAATTTGAATTGGTTGTACAGTAATTGTTGTTTTTGTAATATTTGGCTTCTTCTGCCTTCTTCTGTGTGCGTGTGCTCATGCAAGTACATGTATGTACGTGGGCATGTGTGCTTAGCTTTGGCGTAAGCTTTAAAGTTCAGATGCGTAAAATGTAGGTGGCCACCGTGCTATCAAATGACTAAGTTGTTCTATCCTGGTATGTATTGTGTTGGGTGCCAGTAGCTACTTACAAAATGATGTCTATGAAAGCATTGATTAGCCAAATGTCCGGTAATAAGGTTCCCCCAGTAAACACAAGTCAACGGTCCGTTGACTTTGGTACTTTTATTAATAGGGAAGAACAGGCAGTGCCCATCAGAAACCAATAGGCTCTGTGGCAACGGGGTAACCTCCAGTCACCTTCCCGGCAACGCCGGTCTCCTCCGAGGGGGGAAAGTACATGCCTTGACGTCGCTCGAGAGTGCACTGTCACTCCCACAACAGCCGCCGCTGCCGGGAAGAGTGTTTCGGGGCGTTGCGCTGGCACTCCGGGCACGCCTGACAGTACTGGGTGACATCCCTCTAAACCCTGGGGAAGTAAAAGCGGTCTAGGATTCTGTCCCTAGTCTTGTTCACGTAGGGGCGGGGCACCACCCACTGCTCGGTCACGACTCCACTCCCTCTTTACTACCCGATGAAGCAGTCCCCGCTGGTGCTGGAACGTGCGGCCACGTGGCCACGTGGCCCGTGGCACTGCGGTCAAGTGAGCCGCCATTCGTTCATCAGCGGTTAAGCCAGCCGTCACACAAAATCTCCGTGCGCCTTTACTCTAAACAGCCTTTGGGTGGTATCTCGCAACGTTTTCAAAATAAAACCCTTCACCTACATGCGTAGATATATAGAACACTAGCTGTCTTACACTGCGGTCAAGCCAGCCGACTCGTCAAGATCGGTGGTCAAGCCAGCCGACTCAGTTTTTTGCCGTACCTGTATATACTAGCCATTACGGTAATAGCGTCTCAGAACTAGTTTCAAATAAAAGCATTCGTCGGGTACATACAAAAAGACAGTCAATAAAAGCAAATACTATCAAAGGAAGTGTACGGCCGTCGTGGTATTTACTTTCAAAATAAAAGCCCAGCAAACATTCCAATATGAGACATATTACATATGATTTTGGATACGATTTAAAAGAAAATGCCCTGTTATTCCAGGCTCATTTCACTTCAGGGTTATAGTTCACGACCCCATGGGGTCAGGAAAGAAGTTTAAGAACATTCTGACGTGGAGTTTCAAAATAAAAGCCCACCAAACATTTCAATATGAGACATATTACATATAATTTTGGATTCAATTTAAAAGAAAATGCCCTGTTATTTCAGGCTCATTTCACTTCAGGGTTATAGTTCAAGACCCCATAGGGTCACGCAAAAGGTTTCAGAACATTCTGATGTGGAGTTTCAAAATAAAAGCCAACCAAAGTTTCCAATATGAGACATATTACATATGAATTTGGATTCAATTTAAAAGAAAATGCCCTGTTATTTCAGGCTCATTTCACTTCAGGGTTATAGTTCAAGACCCCATAGGGTCACGCAAAAAGTTTCAGAACATTCTGATGTGGAGTTTCAAAATAAAAGCCAACCAAAGTTTCCAATATGAGACATATTACATATGATTTTGGATTCAATTTAAAAGAAAATGCCCTGTTATTTCAGGCTCATTTCACTTCAGGGTTATAGTTCAAGACCCCATAGGGTCACGCAAAAAGTTTCAGAACATTCTGATGTGGAGTTTCAAAATAAAAGCCAACCAAAGTTTCCAATATGAGACATATTACATATGATTTTGGATTCAATTTAAAAGAAAATGCCCCGTTATTTCAGGCTCATTTCACTTCAGGATTATAGTTCAAGACCCCATGGGGTCACGCAAAAGGTTTCAGAACATTCTGACGTGGAGTTTCAAAATAAAAGCCAACCAAAGTTTCCAATATGAGACATACTACATATGAATTTGGATTCAATTTAAAAGAAAATGCCCTGTTATTTCAGGCTCATTTCACTTCAGGGTTATAGTTCAAGACCCCATAGGGTCACGCAAAAAGTTTCAGAACATTCTGATGTGGAGTTTCAAAATAAAAGCCAACCAAAGTTTCCAATATGAGACATATTACATATGATTTTGGATTCAATTTAAAAGAAAATGCCCTGTTATTTCAGGCTCATTTCACTTCAGGGTTATAGTTGAAGACCCCCTGGGGTCACACAAGAAGTTTCAGAACATTCTGATGTGGAGTTTCAAAGTAAAAGCCAACCAAAATCTCCAATATGAGTCATATTACATATGATTTTGGATTCAATTTAAAAGAAAATGCCCTGTTCTTTCAGGCTCATTTCACTTCAGGGTTATAGTTCATGACCCCATGGGGTCACGAAAAAGGTTTCAGAACATTCTGATGTGGAGTTTCAAAATAAAAGCCAACCAAAGTTTCCAATATGAGACATATTACATATGATTTTGGATTCAATTTAAAAGAAAATGCCCTGTTATTTCAGGCTCATTTCACTTCAGGGGTATAGTTCACGACCCCATGGGGTCACGCAAAAGGTTTCAGAACATTCTGACGTGGAGTTTCAAAATAAAAGCCAACCAAAGTTTCCAATATGAGACATATTGCATATGATTTTGGATTCAATTTAAAAGAAAATGCCCTGTTATTTCAGGCTCATTTCACTTCAGGGTTATAGTTCAAGACCCCACAGGGTCACCCAAGAAGTTTCAGGACATTCTGATGCGTAGTTTCAAAATAAAAGCCCACCAAATATGAGACATATTACATATGATTTTGGATTCGATTTAAAAGAAAATGCCCTGTTATTTCAGGCTCATTTCACTTCAGGGTTATAGTTCACGACCCCATGGGGTCACGCAAAAGGTTTCAGAACATTCTGATGTGGAGTTTCAAAATAAAAGCCAACCAAAGTTTCCAATATGAGACATATTACATATGATTTTGGATTCAATTTAAAAGAAAATGCCCTGTTATTTCAGGCTCATTTCACTTCAGGGTCATAGTTCAAGACCCCCTGGGGTCACCCAAGAAGTTTCAGAACATTCTGATGTGGAGTTTCAAAATAAAAGCCAACCAAAATCTCCAATATGAGACATATTACATATGATTTTGGATTCCATTTAAAAGAAAATGCCCCGTTATTTCAGGCTCATTTCACTTCAGGATTATAGTTCAAGACCCCATGGGGTCACGCAAAAGGTTTCAGAACATTCTGACGTGGAGTTTCAAAATAAAAGCCAACCAAAGTTTCCAATATGAGACATATTACATATGAATTTGGATTCAATTTAAAAGAAAATGCCCTGTTATTTCAGGCTCATTTCATTTAAGGGTTATAGTTCAAGACCCCACAGGGTCACCCAAGAAGTTTCAGGACATTCTGATGCGTAGTTTCAAAATAAAAGCCCACCAAATATGAGACATATTACATATGATTTTGGATTCGATTTAAAAGAAAATGCCCTGTTATTTCAGGCTCATTTCACTTCAGGGTTATAGTTCACGACCCCATGGGGTCACGCAAAAGGTTTCAGAACATTCTGATGTGGAGTTTCAAAATAAAAGCCAACCAAAGTTTCCAATATGAGACATATTACATATGATTTTGGATTCAATTTAAAAGAAAATGCCCTGTTATTTCAGGCTCATTTCACTTCAGGGTCATAGTTCAAGACCCCCTGGGGTCACCCAAGAAGTTTCAGAACATTCTGATGTGGAGTTTCAAAGTAAAAGCCAACCAAAATCTCCAATATGAGACATATTACATATGATTTTGGATTCCATTTAAAAGAAAATGCCCTGTTATTTCAGGCTCATTTCACTTCAGGGTTATAGTTCACGACCCCATGGGGTCACGAAAAAGGTTTCAGAACATTCTGACGTGGAGTTTCAAAATAAAAGCCAACCAAAGTTTCCAATATGAGACATATTACATATGAATTTGGATTCAATTTAAAAGAAAATGCCCTGTTATTTCAGGCTCATTTCACTTCAGGGTTATAGTTCAAGACCCCATAGGGTCACGCAAAAAGTTTCAGAACATTCTGATGTGGAGTTTCAAAATAAAAGCCAACCAAAGTTTCCAATATGAGACATATTACATATGATTTTGGATTCAATTTAAAAGAAAATGCCCCGTTATTTCAGGCTCATTTCACTTCAGGATTATAGTTCAAGACCCCATGGGGTCACGCAAAAGGTTTCAGAACATTCTGACGTGGAGTTTCAAAATAAAAGCCAACCAAAGTTTCCAATATGAGACATATTACATATGAATTTGGATTCAATTTAAAAGAAAATGCCCTGTTATTTCAGGCTCATTTCACTTCAGGGTTATAGTTCACGACCCCATGGGGTCACGAAAAAGGTTTCAGAACATTCTGACGTGGAGTTTCAAAATAAAAGCCAACCAAAGTTTCCAATATGAGACATATTACATATGAATTTGGATTCAATTTAAAAGAAAATGCCCTGTTATTTCAGGCTCATTTCACTTCAGGGTTATAGTTCAAGACCCCATAGGGTCACGCAAAAAGTTTCAGAACATTCTGATGTGGAGTTTCAAAATAAAAGCCAACCAAAGTTTCCAATATGAGACATATTACATATGATTTTGGATTCAATTTAAAAGAAAATGCCCCGTTATTTCAGGCTCATTTCACTTCAGGATTATAGTTCAAGACCCCATGGGGTCACGCAAAAGGTTTCAGAACATTCTGACGTGGAGTTTCAAAATAAAAGCCAACCAAAGTTTCCAATATGAGACATATTACATATGAATTTGGATTCAATTTAAAAGAAAATGCCCTGTTATTTCAGGCTCATTTCACTTCAGGGTTATAGTTCAGGACCCCATAGGGTCACGCAAAAAGTTTCAGAACATTCTGATGTGGAGTTTCAAAATAAAAGCCAACCAAAGTTTCCAATATGAGACATATTACATATGACTTTGGATTCAATTTAAAAGAAAATGCCCTGTTATTTCAGGCTCATTTCACTTCAGGGTTATAGTTGAAGACCCCCTGGGGTCACACAAGAAGTTTCAGAACATTCTGATGTGGAGTTTCAAAGTAAAAGCCAACCAAAATCTCCAATATGAGTCATATTACATATGATTTTGGATTCAATTTAAAAGAAAATGCCCTGTTCTTTCAGGCTCATTTCACTTCAGGGTTATAGTTCATGACCCCATGGGGTCACGAAAAAGGTTTCAGAACATTCTGATGTGGAGTTTCAAAATAAAAGCCAACCAAAGTTTCCAATATGAGACATATTACATATGATTTTGGATTCAATTTAAAAGAAAATGCCCTGTTATTTCAGGCTCATTTCACTTCAGGGGTATAGTTCACGACCCCATGGGGTCACGCAAAAGGTTTCAGAACATTCTGACGTGGAGTTTCAAAATAAAAGCCAACCAAAGTTTCCAATATGAGACATATTGCATATGATTTTGGATTCAATTTAAAAGAAAATGCCCTGTTATTTCAGGCTCATTTCACTTCAGGGTTATAGTTCACGACCCCATGGGGTCACGCAAAAGGTTTCAGAACATTCTGATGTGGAGTTTCAAAATAAAAGCCAACCAAAGTTTCCAATATGAGATATATTACATATGATTTTGGATTCAATTTAAAAGAAAATGCCCCGTTATTTCAGGCTCATTTCATTTAAGGGTTATAGTTCAAGACCCCACAGGGTCACCCAAGAAGTTTCAGGACATTCTGATGTGGAGTTTCAAAGTAAAAGCCAACCAAAATCTCCAATATGATAAAAATATTACATATGATTTTGGATTCAATTTAAAAGAAAATGCCCTGTTATTTCAGGCTCATTTCACTTCAGGATTATAGTTCACGACCCCATGGGGTCACGCAAAAGGTTTCAGAACATTCTGACGTGGAGTTTCAAAGTAAAAGCCAACCAAAATCTCCAATATGATAAAAATATTACATATGATTTTGGATTCAATTTGAAAGAAAATGCCCTGTTATTTCAGGCTCATTTCACTTCAGGATTATAGTTCACGACCCCATGGGGTCACGCAAAAGGTTTCAGAACATTCTGACGTGGAGTTTCAAAATAAAAGCCAACCAAAGTTTCCAATATGAGACATATTACATATGATTTTCGATTCAATTTAAAAGAAAATGCCCTGTTATTTCAGGCTCATTTCACTTCAGGGTTATAGTTCAAGACCCCCTGGGGTCACCCAAGAAGTTTCAGAACATTCTGATGTGGAGTTTCAAAGTAAAAGCCAACCAAAATCTCCAATATGAGACATATTACATATGATTTTGGATTCAATTTAAAAGAAAATGCCCTGTTATTTCAGGCTCATTTCACTTCAGGGTTATAGTTCACGACCCCATGGGGTCACGAAAAAGGTTTCAGAACATTCTGACGTGGAGTTTCAAAATAAAAGCCAACCAACGTTTCCAATATGAGACATATTACATATGATTTTGGATTCAATTTAAAAGAAAATGCCCTGTTATTTCAGGCTCATTTCACTTCAGGGTTATAGTTCAAGACCCCCTGGGGTCACCCAAGAAGTTTCAGAACATTCTGATCTGGAGTTTCAAAGTAAAAGCCAACCAAAATCTCTAATATGAGACATATTACATATGATTTTGGATTCAATTTAAAAGAAAATGCCCTGTTATTTCAGGCTCATTTCACTTCAGGGTTATAGTTCATGACCCCATGGGGTCACGAAAAAGGTTTCAGAACATTCTGATGTGGAGTTTCAAAATAAAAGCCAACCAAAGTTTCCAATATGAGACATATTACATATGATTTTGGATTCAATTTAAAAGAAAATGCCCTGTTATTTCAGGCTCATTTCACTTCAGGGGCATAGTTCACGACCCCATGGGGTCACGCAAAAGGTTTCAGAACATTCTGACGTGGAGTTTCAAAATAAAAGCCAACCAAAGTTTCCAATATGAGACATATTACATATGATTTTGGATTCAATTTAAAAGAAAATGCCCTGTTATTTCAGGCTCATTTCACTTCAGGGTTATAGTTCACGACCCCATGGGGTCACGCAAAAGGTTTCAGAACATTCTGATGTGGAGTTTCAAAATAAAAGCCAACCAAAGTTTCCAATATGAGATATATTACATATGATTTTGGATTCAATTTAAAAAGAAAATGCCCTGTTATTTCAGGCTCATTTCATTTCAGGGTTATAGTTCAAGACCCCATGAGGTCACACAAGAAGTTTCAGAACATTCTGATGTGGAGTTTCAAAGTAAAAGCCAACCAAAATCTCCAATTTGATAAAAATATTACATATGATTTTGGATTCAATTTAAAAGAAAATGCCCTGTTATTTCAGGCTCATTTCACTTCACGGTTATAGTTCACGACCCCATGGGGTCACGCAAAAGGTTTCAGAACATTCTGATGTGGAGTTTAAAAATAAAAGCCAACCAAAGTTTCCAATATGAGACATATTACCTATGATTTTGGATTCAATTTAAAAGAAAATGCCCTGTTATTTCAGGCTCATTTCACTTCAGGGTTATAGTTCAAGAATAACAGGGCGTTTCCTTTTAAATTTAATCCAAAATCATGTCTAATATGGCTCATATTTCAAAATCTAGTGGGCTTTTAATTTGAAAGTGAATGAAACTTCTTGGGTGACACTATGGGGTTGTGAACTATGACCCTCAAGTGGAATGAGTCGGGAATAACAGGGCATTTTCTTTTAAATCGAATCCAAAATCATTTGTAATACGTCTCATATTTGGTGGGCTTTTATTTTGAAACTACGCATCAGAATGTCCTGAAACTTCTTGGGTGACCCTGTGGGGTCTTGAACTATCGCCCTGCAGTGAAATTAGCCTGGAATAACAGGGCATTTTCTTTTAAATCGTATCCAAAACCATATGTAATATGTCTCATATTGGAATGTTTGGTGGGCTTTTATTTTGAAAGTAAATACCACAACGGCCGTACATTTCCTTTGATAGTATTTGCTTTTATTGACTGTCTTTTTGTATGTACCCGACGAATGCTTTTATTTGAAACTAGTTCTAAGACGCTATTAGCGTAATGGCTAGTATATACAGGTACGGCAAAAAACTGAGTCGGCTGGCTTGACCACCGATCTTGACGAGTCGGCTGGCTTGACCGCAGTGTAAGACAGCTAGTGTTCTATATATCTACGCACATAGGTGAAGGGTTTTATTTTGAAAACGTTGCGAGATACCAACCAAAGGATGTTTAGAGTAAAGGCGCACGAAGATTTTGTGTGACGGCTGGCTTAACCGCGGATGAACGAATAGCGGCTCACTTGACCGCAGTTATTTTTGGCAGTGCGATGACGGTGGGAACGAGTGAGGCGTTCAGGAACGCATCGCAGCAGTTTCCCGCAGCAGTCTACGTTCACTGCAGAAACCACGCTCTCAACTTTCCGATTGTGCACCGTTAGGAATTTTTGTAACTAGACACGGTCCAATAAACAATGAACTTCATCTCACAGCCTCACCAAAGCGCCTACAGTGCTTTACGGTAAACAATCGCAACAAAAAACGCCTGCAGAAATTCTCCGACACCCGCTGGTCTCCGCATGACTTTTCTAGAGTAGGCTATGTCTGTCATTGATCAATACAAGAACATTTTAACCACGATGGTCAAATTCAAGGTCACACAAGATGGTCACACAAGAGCAATGGAATCATTTGATTGGAGCCTATTATATGCCTTGTGACGTGGCGTTTGACCGGTACATTTCGGCTCTGCATGTATTTTTGGAATTTTAAATTGGTGCAATAAATTATGTTGACTTCTAACATGTCTCCATCTTTGCTGTTTAAATCTAACAGTAATCTATATGAGTAACATATCGGCGGTAACCAGATTTTGGTTGCGAAATGGCTCAAGCTGGGCATTGGTGCTATAGGGGCGGCAATTGACGCACGTAAAATGCGCACCGCGGCGCCGGTGTGTGGTGGGCTAAGAGAGAAGGAGAGATAGACACACGGAGAGAGGGCGACAGAGAGAGACAGAGAGAAGGAGAGAGACAGAGAGAGGGCGAAGGAGAGAGACACAGAGAAGGAGAGAGACACAGAGAGAAGGAGAGAGACAGAGGGAGAAGGAGAAAGAGACACAGATGTCACAGATCTCTTGGCCAAGAAAGTTGAGTCGAGGAAGAAATGTGACTGAGGTCACCGCGGGCAAGAATTATCAAAGAACTCCAGTAGGGGGCGCCAGGACTTTAAAATCACAAGAAGCGCAAAGAGTGACCGTTCTGTTGGTGAGAAATATGTGAAGTGTTCGCTGAATGGTCCTGCATGTTGATTAACGTTTGCAATTGAATTTCCTTCACCGAGAATGTTCACAAATCCGCTCACAATATGTTAACAGGACACCGAAACAGCCTGCCCTGGCCATCATATCCCTTCTTTTCCGGGTAGGCTATACTAGGTTATTAACTTATCCTGGCAATGATAATAGTATATTAAACAAATCCCAGCACCACACCAAAAGGAGGCAGCAAATCAGAGCTAAACATATCTATCTGCGTTTTATTTCCACATGTAAGAGAGCAACACAAAACAGGTTTATAATATTTGGATGTTTTATTTTCTTTAAATCAAGCAGGTTACATTTCATTCGTTTACACAATCTGATATTTGGAGCCATTTGCAAATATGCTCAAATTACATGATTTGTAATCCTTATCGAAAAAAATCATACAAGAATGAGGTGGTTAATGAACAATATTGGGATCAACAGTGATCACCCTACTAATGTAGGCATTACGTATGCAGGCAGAAAAAGAAATGTTCCCATTAAGGTCTCATGTGAAACACCACAGGTCTGAAATACTCAGGAACACATGAAAATGGCACAAAAATGAATTTCACTCTCCAACCTTTTGCTAAAGAGACGTTGACAGGCCCACAGAGAGCCTGGAGCTCACGGGACAACATTCACACACATTCTGCTTCATGAAGAGGTCAGATTATCGTCAGACCATAGACATTACATTCAAGGACACTGAACATTTGGCGAACAAAGGTTCAAATATCCTCCAAAGCACTTCAAGCCCTCAAAGAATGAAACTCAAAACGCAGATGAGGTAAAAGAAGAAACTTCTTAATTAAAGTGGAGCGACCCAGGGACAAGTCTGGTTTGGGTTAAAGATTATGGATGGTTAACTTTGTGTAACGTGTTTGGACAAGCAAGTTTAGGTTTTAGGCAAGGGACTACAGGTATTAGGCAAGCGAGTTTAGCCAAGCGAGTACAGGCAAGCGAGTCAAGCTAAGCACGTTAGGTTTTATGCAAGCAAGTTCAGGTATTAGGCAAGCGAGTTTAGGCAAGCGAGTTCAGGTATTAGGCAAGCGAGTAATAGGTATTAGGCAAGCGAGTTTACGCAAGCAAGTTCAGGTATTAGGCAAGCGAGTTCAGGTATTAGGCAAGCGAGTTTAGGCAAGCAAGTTCAGGTATTAGGCAAGCGAGTTTAGGCAAGCGAGTTTAGGTATTAGGCAAGCGAGTTTAGGCAAGCAAGTTCAGGTATTAGGCAAGCGAGTTTAGGCAAGCGAGTTTAGGCAAGCGAGTTTAGGCAAGCGAGTTTAGGCAAGCGAGTTTAGGTATTAGGCAAGCGAGTTTACGCAAGCAAGTTCAGGTATTGGGCAAGCGAGTTCAGGTATTAGGCAAGCGAGTTTAGGCAAGCAAGTTCAGGTATTAGGCAAGCGAGTTTAGCCAAGCAAGTTCAGGTTTTATGCAAGCGAGTTTAGGCAAGAGAGTCAAGTTACTTTAGGCCTCACTTTATTTGAGGTTAAATTGCGGCATTAGGTTTAGAAAGAAGGTTAAGATCCAGGCTCAGGTTTGCTTCCAGCCTCGTCCCTCTAGTCGCTCCCTATAAAGAGGGTTCCCAGCTACCGTGTTAAAATACAACAGCTGGGATTACAGATATGGAGTACAGAAATAAATGACAAAGATTGATTCAAACATTCTTCCCCCAAAATGTGGTGCAACATAATGGAGAAAATATTTACTTTCTCTCCATTGAAACCCAGTCATATTTTACGATCTCACGAGGTCCCGCCGCAAGGGGCGGACTTACAAGCTCTATAGAGTGTGCACTGTGTGTTAATGTTGGGTGTGGATTAATGTGCTGGTGTAGCCAGGGATCCTCAGGGTTTATGGGGAGTAGGACACACTGGTGTAGTTCAGTACTGTGAAGTAAATTGATGCAAAAAGTAGAATCAGTTTCAAGGGCAATGAAATGTCTATAAATGCAGGAACAGCCCCATCTGGTCTCAATCAGCATTTGATTTCATAGACTTAAATTAGCAAAAAAACATTTATTTACCGCAACAGTCCTAGTGCTGGAGAACCAGGTTTCAAAAAATGTCAATACGAGCCTCCAGGTGCATTGGAGTTACTGCATTTAATTAACTTTAATTTAATTAAGAGCACACTCATCAGTGGAGATGTTCACAGAAAAGACTGGTCTTCAGACCTTTATAAAGATCAGGAGGGATTATATAATTGCCGTTTGACGTGTTAGGTCTGTTCAAGGAGGAAGTAAATATTTACCAGCGTTGGGTCTCTGCACCATGACACCCAGCTGCCGCACATCTGGTCTCCCTTTAAGTCGCCTGAAGGAGAGGTCAACTTAATTGAACCTAAGGGGAATGGGTCACATGAAAAGGTAAGGATAAATCAAAGCTAAACATAGAAAGGATGAAAACAAGCATTGTCCAACATGGGGTTCGGTGATATTTTGATGTAAAAACATTTAGGTGTACGATCCAACCATCAAAAACAGGCTCTTATCATGTTTCCAATGTGCCCCGATTTGCTACGCCCTCATCGGCCACCAGGTGGCAGACTTGATTTTGTCAGTAGAAGGAGCAAAATAGCGATCCAGCTTGATTACAGCAACAGTAGAGGAGCGAGTCAAAAGAATGCGTTTGAGCACCTTCAGCCATTGGCTCTTGTTCAAGGACATCCCACTGATTGGCTGAAGTCGGATCTTATTCTCTAGAAAGTTTGTTACAGAAGAAGCCCCTAGAAGCAAAGCAACATACCCGCCAAACAAAACTAAGCCTGTTGAATAAATGAAAATGTCTTCAAGATGTTGAATCCAGTATCTTACCGGTTCCACATGGAGTCTCTAGTCTGCTGCGCTGTAGGCCTTAGGTCTATCCTCTGCTCGAGGTCCTGAGTATAAGGAACCAGTCAGTCATCAAGCTGCTTGGTCTCTTCAAAGAGGTGGAGGTTTGACCGCCTGCACCATGAGGACGCTGTGGATACGGTATGGGACCATTTATCAGCGGATCTGAACTGCAGAACTTTAATCACATCAGCTGTAGATTTATACACCTTCTCCAGAAAGATGAGGAGGGGGGGGGGGGGGGTCGTCAGCCCCTGAGCAGTGATCTTCATCCCCAGTGACTCCTTCAATCCTGCTGGAGCAAACACTCAGTTACCATTTGGAGATAACCCAGCTACCCTAGTGTACTCACTACTAAGTGATACAACCCAGTTCAGTGTTTCCCCCAGACAATGTCTTAGTCAAGGTGGTGGGGGGGGGTCTTCGGTGAGGGTTTCAGTTCGCAATAATACATACAACCGCCTTTTTAATTGCATTCAAAATGCTTTATGGCACGACTATTGTTTTGAACAGTATACAGTATTACCAACAAATTATTTATCTATATTTTTTGTACTTGAGGAAAGCATGTTCTCTTTCCCTACGAGTTTTGCACTTTGTTATTGCATAATTATTTTTTATATATAATTTTTCTACATTGGTAGTCAAGGTGGGGCCCTACTGTTAAGACGGCCTTAACCATACAGTGCTGGGGGAAACACTGCAGTTACTTGAGTCAAACATTAGAGTTTAGGCCCCAAATGGCGATACCACCAGTTCATGGCTCCGTTCTTTGATTTTCTCGTTGATCAGATTGACCTGGAGAAGGAGCTTACCTTCCATGGATGAGGAGCTGGTTGGTCTAAACACGAGCTGCCTTCGGACCTCCACCGCCGGATCCCCCAGCCGTCCTCCACCTCCAGGCCGTCTCCTCCAGGACCTCCACCGGGCCAACCGCCTGGACCTCCGCAACGTCGCCTCATTTCTTCTGAAATGAGACACGCGTTCTATTTGCACCCCGGACATTCCTCCCCGTTCATGATGCACTGGAGAAGAGTTTAGCTTTACTGGATGAGGAGCCTCCGCCTCCGGGCCCTCCAGGACGCCGCCGCCGGGCCCTCCAGGATGGTCTCCACAATCCGCCTCCAGGACCTCCAGGTAGTCCGCCTCCAGGATGGCCGCTGCCGCCGCCTCCAGGCCCACCGCCTCCAGGACTTCCAGGTTGGCCACCGCCTCCAGGCCGGCCACCACCATGTGGACGCCACCTCCAGGACCTCCAGGATGGTCTCCACAATCCGCCTCCAGGACCTCCAGGTAGTCCGCCTCCAGGATGGCCGCTGCCGCCGCCGCCTCCAGGCCCACCGCCTCCAGGACCTCCAGGTTGGCCACCGCCTCCAGGCCGGCCGCCACCATGTGGACGCCACCTCCAGGCCCTCCAGGATGGTCTCCACAATCCGCCTCCAGGACCTCCAGGTAGTCCGCCTCCAGGATGGCCGCTGCCGCCGCCGCCTCCAGGCCCACCGCCTCCAGGACCTCCAGGTTGGCCTCCGCCTCCAGGACCTCCGCCGTCTCCAGGCCTTCCAGGTTGGCCGCCTCTGGGCCCTTCTGTAATGTGAGAGACAAGTTCCAGTTGCACACTGGAACATTTCTCCCCTTTCATGATGCACTGAAGAAGAGTTTAACTTTACTGGATGAGGAGCCGCCACCTGGCCCCTCCATGCTGCCCCTTCCAGGTTGGACGCATCCAGGACTTCCAGGCTGGCCTCCGCCTCCAGGCTGGCCTCCGCCTCAGTCCTTCTGAAAGGCGAATGACACGTTCCATTTGCACACTGCACATTTCTCCCCGTACATGATGCAGATAATCAACTCCTCCTCCGCTTTAGCTCCCACGGATCTCACTGATGCCAAACTGTGCAGTCTTGAGTGAGGTATTATTTAACCCAACAGCCAGCCACACACACACCTAGCCTACATCCTGGAGCTGGTCCTAGTGGCTGAGAATGCATCTGACATTTTTCAGAACACCTCAGAGTTGCTGTGGCTGCATGTCAAAGGTTTAATTCTAAACAATTCACCAAGCCTAGAAAAAATGTGCAGCTGTGCAGCTGCGTGTCTCACCGTTCTGCATCCCTTGGGCTGCACGGCTCTCGGCCTTCCCTCCACCTGCAGCGAGCGCCTCCAGACGACCGCCACGGCCCTCACGGCGAGCACCTCCAGACGACCGCCACGGACCTCCAGACGAGCACCTCCAGACGACCGCCACGGCGAGCACCTCCAGACGACCGCCACGGACCTCCAGACGAGCACCTCCAGACGACCGCCATGGACCTCCAGGTGAGCACCTCCAGACGACCGCCACGGACCTCCAGACGAGCACCTCCAGACGACCGCCACGGACCTCATGGCGAGCACCTCCATCACCTCTACTGAAACAAGATACAATCTATTTCAACACTGGAGATTTTTTCTCCTCGCTCACTCAGACGTCAGTAGCTTATCTTCTCCCATACTGGGCGTTCTTGAGAAGTATCATTTCCTATAAACTCCAGTGATGGCTGAATTCCAGTTTTATTCTGAACCGTTTGACGACGCCATGGAGGAGTTTATAGGATGTGCAGTTCCACGGCTCACCCGTCGTTCCTGTAGGACTGAACGGCTCCTGGCCACCATCCACCTGCAGCTCCCAGCTCCAGACCCTCTGTTGAAGCCTCTGGGAGTACAAGCCGCTCCTGAACAAAAACAAACCACTGTTCATAAATTATTTGGGACGCATGAGCTTGGGTAGAAAATGTTCAAATCCTGGATAATGATTAATTGTTATAAAAATGTAATTAATAGAACTATACACATTAGTACTTCTATAAAACATTTAATGAATAGTGGGAAACTACACAAGAAAAGTAAATGAATAGTTTTAACGCGGTTATATTAGTAAAGCAAGTCTTACCCAACGAGTCAATAAATGGTGACCACATTTTATTATTATTAACTATTTAGTGCTTCACTAAATTCCTATAGCAAGTGGAAACGTTACTCTCCTTCATTGGTGATGTTCATGTTCCTCGATATCTTCCAATGGACTCGTTGTGAAATCCTTCTGGATCCTCTGCGTTGAAATGCGTTGTTCAATTTCCAAGGGGCGCGTCTAAAGGGCGCGATATAAAATGGGTCGATGCTATTGGATAGGCCTCGACTAATCATAGCATTGGAACGGGTGATGCAGAAATACATATTCCTCAAAATCTTTGAGTAGTAGTCGTTCGTTCTTTTAGTGAGCATATACAGTCTTTAGTTCTAACTTCCATCTTTGTTGTTGAAACACCTCTACATGTTGCGTATATCTAACCTCACATTAGATGGCCTAAAGGGTTGCTATTGGTCGGTCTATTTCGTACCGAGCAGAAAACGTTATATAACGGAGGGGCGCCTGACCGCATCTTTGAAGAGCAAATTATATACGAGGTCCGTCTAGTTCCGAAGCTATTGGTGAAATACGCAAAACGAATATTGAAGTGTTAATTTGGGCATTTAAGTTGCATCTACATTTTGCCAGTGAAGGAGTTTAGGTTTGCCAATCCGAGGTCTAACGGGCAGTAAACGTGTTCATTAAAATACAAATGCAAAGTCCACAGAACATACGCGAATAAAAACCACATTGCACCACCAGCGGTCAACAGCAGCAGCAGCAAGTGTATTGAAAGTAGAAAAGTAGCAAAGAGAAGAATAGAATTGGGAGAGTGGTGTGCAAGTCAGACACCGCATCTAACCCAGGACCACCTTGCAGATCACAAGCAGCAAACCTTCTACCAGACCAACCAAACACACAACAGGCCCCCAGTCAGTAGGGTCAGTCAGACAGGTTTCCACAGAAGGGCTCAGTGGGGTTATGGGTTGAGCAAAAACAGAACTCTTTCTTCCTTCCACAAGTTTCCATCCTGGATTTTTCGGACATGTGGAGTCGGACATGTTTCAAGTTATCCGTGGATTCCCTGAGGGCAGTTAAGTATCTGCAGAAGGTGACGTCCAGGTCCAGCGGTCTGCCGCATTGACCACAAGAACTTTAACCGAGTGGGACCGCCTCTGTTTGTAGTAGGCCTACAACAGTTTGTGTTCAACAGCGTGGCGGTCCTGTAGTTTCCATCAGAGTTGCTGCAGTTCTTCCATACTGCTTCCACAGTGAGCAGAGGACGCTTCCCAGTGTGGTGGTCGGTGCTGTAGCGGTCCGCAGCGTTAGTCAGTCGATCCCATATATAAACCACTCAACACAAACTACCACTTCCATCAGCAAATCCACATTAACCTCCAGCGGTAAAACATGTACAATAGAGGGGCAAGAACAGACGACAGGAGGAGATGGGGAGAGTGTAACATGTGCAGTGCCCATGAAGGAAGTACCCCGCGTTACTCACTGCGTGGTTCGCGGGGTCCACGTCGGTGGCCACGATGTCCGGATTGTTCAGCCCACGCAATCCAACGCAAAATAAACGATTAACATCCGGCACGGTGGGGGCGCCTTATGAGGAGAGGCGGGGGAGACGCAGCTGAAATCAATTAAGAACTAGCGACCAGAAGAACGTGATTGGTTGTGAGCGAGAAGCTCGAGACGAGAGACGGCAAAGGAGACGAGAAACGGTAAAGGCGCACGAAGATTTTGTGTGACGGCTGGCTTAACCGTATGGAAAGCCAAGAAGGCCACAATCCGGCCCTAGAATGGCGCGGTAAAAGTGCAAGATTCTTGCCAAATCCGTACGGAATCCGTACGGTTTCCGTGCGGTTTTGCACTTTTACCGTGCCATTCTAGGGCCGGATTGTGGCCTTCTTGGCTTTCCATATAACCACGGATGAACGAATGGCGGCTCACTTGACCGCAGTCCCGTGGAGTAAGTGCAGGCAGGCTCCCACGGTGGGGCCCCATTGGCTGGCTCGGGTAAAGGGTGCGTTCTCCTTTCTGCCAGACGCGACGCGCAGCCCCTTAACGCGTAAAAACAACAAACCGACAACAACTCACACCAAGCCCTGTGTGTTCCTGAGCGGGTGCAGCGCATATGCGCTCACGGGCGCCAGCTAGGGGAGAGCTAGGGGAGAGCGGACTACACTCCGTCGACCACCCCCCCCCCCGGGCAACCTGGGCCGCTGGGCTGGAGCCAGGTGGCCCAGGTTCCTTGATCAGTCCATGAAATATATTTAGGTACTTAGTGAAGCTATAGGTCATAGTGTAGGTCATTGAACGCGATTGTTATTATCTGCCTAGATCGATTCAATAATTACAAATTATGGAGTTGAATGGGACTCTACAAAGGTACCAGGGTAATTTTTTTCCTGCTTAAGCCTGCAAACCAATCAGTTTAACTAATTACAATCTGCATCCAAGAGAGGGTTAAACTTCTATGACACCTGTATATAATGCCACAGTGTGTGTGGACGTGTGGAACTCCATCTTGCCAGTAGTTGATGTTGATGGCGCGTCCGAGAGAGTGCTAAGCTTCCTGGACAATCTCTGCCAAGTCTGTTCTTCTTAATGCCACTCAATTCTGCAAACTGCACCTTTCAATATATTATCGTTAAAATGATAAAGTATTTATCATTTTAACTATAATAATATGATTTAGACTATCCAGACAATATTGTATTGTGAGATCTTTGTTTGTAAAGATGTCTGTAGTCATGCACTGACACAGCCTTCTTCTGTGTTTTCTGGCTTTTAACATTCAGTTTTTCCGAGAGTGCACCTGGATATGGTTCATTATATATAAATATAAATTTGTCTGTGTGTGTGTGCGTGTGCAAGTACATGTGTGTGCGTGGGCACGTGCGCGCGTGTGGCGGTGCAAGTAGTGTTCGTGGGCACGTGCATGTGTGCGTGTGCTCGTGCAAGTAGATGTATGTACGTGGGCATGTATGTGTGTGTGTGTGTGTGTGTGTGTGTGTGTGTGTGTGTGTGTGTGTGTGTGTGTGTGTGTGTGCATGTGCGTTCAGGTGCTTTTGAAAGTAAGGTGGCACTATGAATATCAATGTGCTGCAGTGTTTCATAACCTAACTCCAATGTCTCACACTTCTTCACCTCCCGGAGACAGAGAGACACTGAGATAAGGATAGAAAGAGGAAGAGAGGCAGTGAAAGAAGGAGAGCGAGACACTGAGAGAAAGAGAAAGGAAGAGAGATGCAGAAAAAGAGAGAGATGAAGAGAGACAAGAGAGGAGGAGGGAGTGGAAGAGAGACACAGGGAAGGAGAGAGAGGAAGAGAGACACAGGGAAGGAAAGAGAGAATGAGAGAATGAGAGAGTGGAAGAGACACAAAAATGGGGAAAGAGGGAGAGAGAATGGGAGACAATGGGAAAGAGAGAGAGTGAAAGAAGACATGGATAAAAAGAGAAAGCAAGTGAGGGAGAGACAGAGAGAGACTAAGAGAAGGTGCAGAAAAGGAAAAACGAGGAGAGAATTGAGAGGAGGAGGAGGAGGAGGAGGAGAAGGAGGGCGTTGAAAATAACACAGGAACACAGACTCAAGAGGATGGCAAGAAAGAGCAGGTGAGAATATATTGTTCTAACCGTAAGAGCACGATGGGATCAGATACAAAGGGCACTCACAGAAACAAGACAAATATTAGTAGATGATTAAAATCTCAATCTAAATATATATATATATATAAATATATGCCTATATATAGATATGCATATATGGATATAACATTTCATTTTACATTTGACACGTAACAGTGTTATATTCATTGAGATAATCCCCTCTGTCAGCCTTAAACATGTGTGTCATCATCATCCCCATGTTCCTGCATTTTAGGTCCTCACAAAGCCAAACTGGGGTCTTAATACATAAGGTCTGGTGCCTTTGCTTTTTTACACTGGGAGGAATGATGCATGGATGACTGTTACATGTTACAGTTTGGTCCAGAAAAAACCTTTTATGCATCATTTTAGATGTACAGACAGGTGGACAAACAGATAAGTGGACAGATAGACGGACAGATTGACAGAGAGAAAGACTGATTGATAGCTAGAAAGATCACATTAGCCATAACGTGCTTGTTGATATTTGCAACTAGAAGCACGTAACGGGACTATCTCTGACAGAAGGTCAGGAGTAGAGTAGAGCAGGGCAATGAAGGTCACAGCGGAGACTATCAGCACAGACATGGATGAATCCCGTTTCCCATGGAATTTCCCTGAAATATGATTTTGTTCGACCTTGCAGTCTGAATTGAAACCGGTAGCCCAAACAAAGGAGGCATAGTACTGGAAGAGACAATCATGTGTGGAGCTGGTATATATTTATTTTCATAAAATTATTATATAATGGTCCCTTCCCCCCATAAAGTTGAAGGATTTAGTTCAAGCGGTAGACCCATGCATAACTGTTCAATTTGCCAAGCCAATGAGCTGGCTGGCTATGCATTAAATAGCTATTAAATATCTATGAATTAGATAGTCAATAATGGTTGGGTACCGGATATATAAATGAATTCGACCCTGGGCCTGTACCTAAAGCTACGCTTTGTTTGGCATGAAAGAGTGCAGTCAATTTTGAATTAAATACATATAATGCTTTTGGTGTAACAATAAATCCTATCGTAGGCGTTTTTTCGTGCTTCTGTACTGCTGATATAATGGGTTATTGTATGTATTGAGTAGGATGGGCAAAAATATGCCATTGGCTTCAGCCTATTCCCTTTTCGGTTATGATTGTATGAATTTTAATGTGTGAACGGGATTGGTGTAAATATATATGATGATGTCTTTGTCATTTGCATATCCACTCAATTGTTACGTTTTCTTCTTCATAACGTATGACCTATGTATGAAGAAAATGATTTATTGATTCATTCATCGTATAATTTGTATTAAAGACACAGTCTGATATCTGCCACCACTACCGTTGGTGTCATGATAGTTTTGTATTGTACCTGTAGCCAGGAACAGACAGCTGTAATCTTGAGATATTAAAGACCACTGCTCTGGATGTTTTGAATACTTGCTTCCTAGCTTACCAGGCCTTATTCACCTATAGCGGCCATCTTGGTTCTAAACGCTAGCTGGGTGAGGGGAATGCAGAATTCCTCAACCCAGCTATAGCGTCAATGCTACATGCAGTGCTTTATGCCTGCACTGCCTATATTGTATGAAGCGTGCGTGTCCCTTTGAACACCATCACATCATTTTTCTGGATGCCACCCACATGATTTGAGATAGATGGAACCAAGATGGAACCACAATGCCCCTCTCGGAACATGCCCCTTGCCGAGGGGGGTTGCTGATTGGTGGAGGGGTCAGTGGCGTTTTCAGCCAGCTGCAGGAATCTGTCGCAGGCTCTCCCCTTGTTTGAACTGGCAAAAGAAAAGGGTCAATCGGAAAATAACGCAGGTGAATGAAATCTTATCTAGAGTATTCCTGAAATTCCTAAATGCATTAATGACTCGGATCATTTATAATATCAGTTTGATATGCTTCATACAGTACTGATTAATTTGTTTTTTTTATTCATTCAAACATTATTTTTTGCTTACTTTGCTGGGAAGGAGAAATGTGTTATTGTTTAACATGTTTTCTAGGATACATTTTATACTTTGAAATACTTCTAACTTATATTTTGAAAAATAGGATAAACGCACTTTATTATATGTAAAACACAACATTTGTAATTATAGTATATCAATAAAACCAATAGTGTGAAATGCATATTAGGAATGCTGATTAAATATACAGAGACTACAGAGAACTATTTTGTGGAGGGGTTCTATAAATATGAGTGTATACCCGGCAGAATCACACCCTGCCAAGCCCCTGAGAAGCCCCATGTCTATTATTACTGTCTACTAATGAGCTTCCACTTTTAGACCATTCATTAAAACGTTTAACTGCTCAGGTCAATCTCACTAACACACACACACTCAATCAGATTCACAAGAAATGCACACACACACGCCCGCACACGTATACACACACACCGGCAAACTGGCACGTATAACAAAACACATAAGCTTACATGTATCTCTATCATTTACTCCCAGTGGAGTGCATTTCAAATTGTTGAATTTTTTTACCGGATATATTTGCTTTCCAATATATTAGTTCCTTAACTGTATGGGGAGTTCCTCTTGACCTGAATAAAAGCAGGCCAGCATGAACTGCCATTTGAGTTGCAGAGTAGGTCAATTCTGGGTCAGAATAGAGACTAACCCCTTTAAATTCTAAATTATCTTGATAAAATATGTATGCATGGACACAAATATAATTTATTTTGTACGAGTTTGCATCTTAGCATTGTAGTGAATAGAGTTGTCAAGAGGTTTCAAGGATTGGAGTTATTGTAATTCCATTATATGAAATGTTAAGAGATCACCTCTTTGACAATAAAAGCTTGCTATTTCCACCTGCTGGATACCGGGAGGTACGACAAACGTATACTCATCCACGCAAAATCCCACAATCGAACATTACGTCATACTGATTATTAAGAGTAGGCCTAGATCATGCATTATACCTTCATACCAAGTTTGAGAGTCCAAGTAGTCCTAATTCAACAATTCTGACAAAGTGCCATCTTTTTATTCTGTTCCTCTGGAGTTAACATCTCGTTCCCCTCTTACCATCCTATAAACATCTTCCGGTGTGTTTTGCCACATCCACACACACACACACACACACACACACACACACACACACACACACACACACACACACACACACACACACACACACACACACACACACACACTCCCCGGTCCCGACCTCTTTATATGTGTGCACGATACACGAGATAGAAACAACTAGTGCGCTTGCTTTAATGGTTCTTTTGATCTTTACATGCCTTGTTTTACAGCAGAGTAATGTAAACGATTGCACAGATGAAGTTGTGTAATAAAGTTCCTCTGTGCTATTTTTGGAGGTGCCAGACATTTATTTTTGTGCATTTTGTCTTTATATCTATTATAATAGCATAGAATATAATGTTGGGGTCACCCAGGCACCAGACATGTTTGTTCCCTCCAGTCAGTGTGGAATAATGAAAGTTATTTATTTTTTTTACCAAAAAGTCCCAGACAAATGTACAACAGAGGTGTATAAAGAAGTCTAGAAGTACATTATCTTCTTTTATTGTCTTCTGAGTCTTTCAACCAAATCTATTTCCAACAGGCAATTACCAGATTTAAAGGTACACTACATAACACTTATAATAATGAACTCCTAATGACATACAACAACTTCAGAAAGTCACAATGTGAACGCATCAGCCAAAAACAGACATTGGCATTAAGGCTAACTATAGCCTGCTCTCGGCCGGTCCGGTATAAACAAAAGGTGTGTTTGGGTCATTATGGAGACTTTGGAACAATGGTCCTCTTTTTATTCTTAGCACACGGTCATTCATTGTTGACCTTGTATGGATGTGAAAGAACAGGTTGGTTTATTCGGGTTTAAACTAAATTGCTACTTTCCCAACCCAAATTGCCGTTGCTCAGCTCCTTTCTCCCCTAATCAAGTGCCTGCACCTAAACGGTAGGATTAGACCAATGATAGCCTCTTTCCAGGAGAGCAGGCCTGATGATGTCACACTTGGCAGTCAGTCATTCAGGTGTAGAATACAAAGATGCCTTTTGATTGGAGTCGGAGCTAACCACCAAGGCATGTTCAACTTGCTATTTCATTCATTAGAAATTAGAGGTCAGATGAGATGTACAATAATATCATACGTATTTTATTGATCCCACAAATTGTGGATGTCACAGCAGCAGTAAACAGAATGTAAGAGATACACATTTCAAATAACAATAGGCCAAAACATTTATTGAACATATATTTGCTTATACACAATATAGTTGTACGTAATAATCGTAAGTACCTCAATATTGTATTTCATTCAAAGTTTGACATTGTCCGTACGATAAATGTTCCCAGTGTGAGGTCATCATTGGAATCCTAGAATGTCATGACACGCATGCGTAAGAGGGAGTCTTCCATTGCTTTTAAAAAAAAAGAAAACTCAGGGGTGAAGTGCTACACCAGTCGATTATGCTGAGAGGTCAACATTTCATCAGCGTTTCATTTGATGTTTAATATGAACACACACACACACACACACACACACACACACACACACACACACACACACACACACACACACACACACACACACACCACAAACAAACAAACAAACAAACACGCACGCACACACACACACACACACACACACACACACACACACACACACACACACACACACACACACACACACACACACACACACACATTCACATTTTCTTCATTACACATTTCAGACAAATGATTCGTTTCCCTATTTTGTCTCACGACATCGCTCAGTCTTATTCCTTAGAAATTCACAATGGACCATTTCAACTCTTGTTCCCACTGCCAACATAATGTACATTTCCCTCTGGTTGTACTTTGGAGGGTGGGTTAATGTTGAGAGGTCAACATTCCATCAGCGTTTCATTTGATGTTTAATATGAACACACACACACACACACACACACACACACACACACACACACACACACACACACACACACACACACACACACACACACACACACACACACACACCACAAACAAACAAACAAACAAACAAACAAACAAACAAACACGCGCACACACACACACACACACACACACACACACACACACACACACACACACACACACACACACACACACACATTCACATTTTCTTCATTACACATTTCAGACAAATGATTCGTTTCCCTATTTTGTCTCACGACATCGCTCAGTCTTATTCCTTAGAAATTCACAATGGACCATTTCAACTCTTGTTCCCACTGCCAACATAATGTACATTTCCCTCTGGTTTCTCACGCAGCGGGAGAAAGGTACACACATAAAATACGGTGTCATCCCTAAAAATACCCCTAGTGGTTGAAATAGTAATAATAACTGTGAGCGTTGTGATGCTGTTGTATTGTCTTACATTATCAGAGATAATCTAATGATACACTGCCACGGTGAGTTCATATTTCGTGTAGGCAATTGCTGCACAGAATAAGGCCTATCTCGTCTTATTCAAAGTACTATTATGCAGGCTTAGTCCATACGAACGAAAGCATACACGTTAACCAAATTCCTCATCTTCCTATTTGCATGGTTGACCATTGACCAATCAGTATTTACATTTACTCGTATGCATTGTGTAAATTTCCAGAGAGAGAGAGAGAGAGCGAGAGAGGGAGAGGGAGAGGGAGAGAGAGAGAGAGAGAGAGAGAGAGAGAGAGAGAGAGAGAGAGAGAGAGAGAGAGAGAGAGAGAGAGAGAGAGAGAGAGAGAGAGACAGAGAGAGAGAGAGAGAGAGAGAGAGAGAGAGAGAGAGTGAGAGAAAGAGAGAGAGGGAGAGAGAGAGAGAGAGAGAGAGAGAGAGAGAGAGAGAGAGAGAGAGAGAGAGAGAGAGAGAGAGAGAGAGAGAGAGAGAGAGAGAGAGAGAGAGAGAGAGAGAGAGAGAGAGAGAGAGAGAGAGAGGAGCTACACTGAGTTAACTTGTTTTATTCTGCCATCTAGTGGTAATATAGCGTATAGGTATGAATGCAATATTTAGTTTATGTTTGTATATTGTTTTAATTACATAAATTCAAGACATAAACAAATCAAGCACAATGTTCATAATATAGTTATACTATTTCAATGTAATGCCCTACAAAAACATTCAGAATAAACCAAACAATTTGTTCTGTTTTTTCATCATGCCACTATATGTAACTATATGTAACCACACACACACACACACACCTGTGTGTGTGTGTGTGTGTGTGTGTGTGTGTGTGTGTGTGTGTGTGTGTGTGTGTGTGTGTGTGTGTGTGTGTGTGTGTGTGTGTGTGTGTGTGAGTGTGTGTGTGTGCCTGTGTGGAAAATGTGCAAAATGTATTCAAAGTTATGTGTATATTCAAAGTATGTTAGCCAAATATGTAACAAATGGTGCGCGAAGTACAACCTACATCAACTCATGGATACCTGGTTCTACACTACACTGGGATGCCGGTCTGGAACCTATATACCAACTGAATTAGCAAATTCTAATTTGCCCATTTACTGGACATTGTTTATCAAAACTACTTAGTGGTCACAAACAGGTGGAACTTGGTCTGCTCTCACCAACAACCAAGTGTGGAAGGGACCCACATGGGGAGTGACAGATAATACACAGACCCTGGCTAGTGTTTTAAAATACGTTTAGAGGCCTCATAGGCTTACCCATGAAAGAAAACGTGAGTGATTGAAGATCATGTGAGATTGTATTGTTATAACGAATTCACACAGATTAAGTATCTAACAACTCACAGTTGAGTAGAATAGAATAAGACCTATTCAAAGATCAGATCATGTGTGCATATATGGACAGCTGTGGCGACTTCACTCAAAGCAGAGTCAGTAAACATCATTTGTGATTTGAAGGGTAACTCTTAGCCTATGACAACAAATCATATTTGGTGTTTCTGTCCCGACAGAGCCAGCGGGAGTAAAACCGACGGATTATGGCCGGCCTGACCCGCTTCAAGGGAACCGGACTGGCAGAGGGGTGTGCTATCAGAACACTGGAACACATTGTATTGTGGCATCATCAACTGACTAACAGAATTCTGGTCAGACTTTCATCAAAACCTATCTGAAAAAACAGCTTTCCCGTGGGAGGAAACCACTTCAATCGACATGTTTTGAAAATGCAAATTGGAAGATTGTGTTTTTAGTTTATTTATGACTCAGATAATGCCGTTCAAATTATGACAAATAAAATTTGTCATAATATTTTCATTTTCCACTTCTACTTCTTAAATATTGTCAAATTTCTAGGGCATTTTTTTGAAAATGCAAATACAATTTGATTTTTCCTTTCCTTTCCCTGCATTTGAATATTGTTCACTAGCAGGGCATTTTTGGAAAATGAAAATGAATTTTTCATCTTAATTTTCTTTATGATTCAAATTGGGAAAAAATAAAAAGCATTAGTGCAATTGAATAATAATTTTCAAAATTGTTATTAGATTTTTGTCCTAAAAATGCTTTTTTCCGTCACTGGTTGTAGATGCCATGTCCTGCTCACCCAAAGCCAGATGGACCTTTTAAGCATGGTCATAGATATAAAGTCTTTTATTGAAAAATCCCTGGCAAGGATTCAAGTACTGCTTGTTAACCATTAATGCCATACAATAATAACAACATTAAAACTTGCAATAATAGTAACATTTTACATATAGGCCTATATATATTTTCTCTGTACTCAAAGACAAGTGAAAAACAAACAAAGTAGCAATAATAAGTCTCATACAAATTAAACACATACACATTAAACACTCAAACATACAAATGAAGAGGCAGCAAGAGGGAAGGAAAAGAGAGGTGAGGAGAGCAAGATGTAGAATGCAGTTTGTGCACTATAAAAATGTGTGCATTACATATTTCCAAATGGGTCGAGGCTTTTCCAAGCAGTGGAATTTCCTGTTGGCTCCTGCCTTCCAAACTTACCTCAGACAACCGCACTCATTCTGTGAATGTATAGTGTGAGAGCATTCAGCAAAACTTGATGCCTCGATACTTGAAACTTGACATTGAAAACAAAACCAATTACTTTCAGTACTATCCAATTTCACGAATTAATGGTCAAAACCGGGTTGTCATGGCTACTAGTTTTACCCCCTGGTGTTGATGTGTGTAACGAGAGGACTTATCCTTCTGTCTTGCCTTTGAGGTCCGTTACGTAGGACCACTGAAACTTTCTTCCAAAATGGCCACAGCAGGGAGTCAATGAATTCATGGGTCTGGGTTACATCACGCTTTTTGTGCTACGGCCTGGTGGTGCTTCCTGAAACCAAGGGCGGAGCCACTCCACCCATCTCAAACCAGGAAGCTGGCGGGTAATTCCATCAACAAACTCAGGAGGTAGGGCATGAGACCGGAGGAAAAGGCCCAACCCAGGTTGGCCTTCTACGCCGCTGTGTAGCTTTCCTCAACAAAGAAAAAGGCCCTGGGGACCTCGGGGATGACACTGCAGATAAGTGGTGCACCGTGAGAGGCCAACACGACCTATCGGATAAAGTCTGGCTCCTGGCCACCTTCTTCTTCGCAGTGTCGGCCGTAACTCTCCTCTGGCTTGCCATCGCTGCATGCTAGGCCCAATAAGGGGCCCTATACAGTAGCTGCTCTGAAAACATCCCACAGGGACTTTACCACCACACCTACATGAATAGCATATACGTAGGTTGGGTGCGGTAATGGCTATGCTCTATTCAGGGGGTGCTACCAAAAGGTCTTCCCTTTATCAGCTAAATGATGGCTGTCTCCAAGAACACTGTTGTCCCGAGGCGTGAGGGGAACACTTACAATTCCTACAATTCTTTGGGTATGTGGTAGCAATACATGTGTCTGGCTAGATTTCTTATTTCACAGTAGAATTAGACATCTATCCTTCCCTATACTGCTAAAAGTTCTCATTAAAAACGATTGCTAGATGAAGATGGGGCTATGTCTTAAGAACACAGAGCCTCATATGGCTTGAAGAATATGAGTTTATGTCCGTGTTTGAACATTCAGGCACTTTTTGGAAATACGTTTCCTACACTTTCAAGTGCTATCCTCAGGGATGCTCTAGGTTTTTTGTTACCTGAAATTGAATCAAATATAACATATATTTTTTCAGGTTTCCATACGGCTCCACGTTTCAGGTTTCCATACGGCTGAAGATTCAACTGAGGAATTAGTTCCCTAGTGAATGAAAAAGAGTGCAACGTTTTATTTTACTAGCTCATCAAATTCATAACATTACTGACATTACTACAGCCATTGTTTAAGCACACTAAGCACAGCAGCAGTCATTCATTATTTATCTATATATAGATGTATCTATACATATATAGAGATTTATATATATATGAACATTTATATAGATATAGATTAATATATATATATATATATAAATTCTGAATGACTCCTGCTGTGCTTAAGTGTTGACGTGTTTAGTAATGTTATGAATATGATGTGTGCCGTAAGCTAGAAAAACAAAACTAACAAACAAAACCCTGTCGAAATTTTTCATAGATCCTACTTCTACTTCTGCTTCCTCAGATTTCATCAACAATAACATCAACGTCAGCATCTGGTAAATCGTGAAATACCTCAGAATACTAAAATGGTCCCTGGTTTTTTTGGTTAGTGTCGAAAATGTATCTCAAATGTAGAGATGCTGATCAAAAAAGATATAAAGCTTGGGACAAAAACGTATTTTGAAGACATCCATATAAACACATGTCTATTAAAGTTACCCAATTAGGCTAACTAGGCAGCAAAATAACTTTCTTTCCCCTCCCCTCTAGTGGAAAACCTCATGAGCTTAATACAACTGAATTTGTTAATTTTTCACCCTATCCTTACTTACATATTCATAAATGGGTAAATTTGCATTTAAGATTCCTACAACAGGTAAAAACTATAATGAGCGTGACAAAAACACAAAAAAACTAAGTGAGAAGGAAAATAAAATAATAAAAAACCAAACAAATCACCAAAAGAACAATTGGACTGTACTTTTTTGTATTTTTATTTCAGAAATTACAACCTGGTTTTGACCATTATATTACAATGACATTATTATATATAATTTCTGAATGACTCCTGCTGTGCTTAAGTGATGACGTGTTTAGTTATGTTATGAATATGATGATGAATGAAAAAATTGTGTCGGTCAGAGTTTTCTTTTTCTAGCTTGCGGCACGTGCCGTAAGCTAGAAAAACAAAACACTGACCGTCGCAATTTTTCATAGATCCTACTTCTACTTCTGCTTCCTCAAATTATCCAGGGGCATTATCAGTGATTCTGCCTACCTGAAGGCCTAACAATTCACAAAACCGTATCGTAATAATGTATTAAGATACATTACTCACATGTGTCTTTGTACACTAGGGGTACCCACCATTCAACCTGTGCTAGACCAGCCCCGGAAAAAAGACACAATTCCAGACTGTATCCGATTATTAATGTTCATTTTTAATCTTATCATATTGTTAGGTATATATTACTTTGTAAACGTATCTTTATTATATTGGGGTAAATTGAATCCTTCGATTATTTTGTGATGATTGATGTGATAAATTGTACTTAAAATGGAAAAGGTGAGGGTGTCACACCAGAATATAGATGACGATTACAATAATATAAAATACAACAATCTATATCATCATAGGCTACAAAATATTAATTAGACTTTAAATTCTAAATGAAATGCAAATCACGTGTGACAATATTCTTCATTACTGAAACTATGTTCAATGACATTTGATTTGACTCGATTCACTTCCTTTTTGTGGTTATAGGCCAGCCATCAAGTGAGTCAAGACAGACCTTACACAACAACTTAACCAGTTGGTTATTATGTCCCCCCTTATAGAGGTCAGGTCATACAATGGCCACCCTAGCATGTGGCCAGGACATGCTAACAGGGTTCTAACTCTTACTATCCACCTTACACGTGATAATATAAAAAACGACCATGCCAACATGTGGGCCTAGCCTCGATTTTCAGTCTCTTTTGTGTGTACAAGTCAGGATAACCTGGAGGAAGACCCCCACCATGTTGGCTGGCCAATAGGGCAATAGGGCAAAAGGGTGGCCCTTGCTGTGATTGGGCCGGTTGCTCTTGACACCAGAGCCACTTATAAAACTCTGCTTGACACGAGTCAGTGGACTGGATGTGGACCAATGGCTGGCTGCAACCACAGATGAAACGGAAGTGAGGGGGGAAAACCGGTAAAGCAACGGATCAGTCTATGTAGGCCTGATGAGGCATCACATCATCAACCATCTCATCGCGACATACCTCAGAATACTAAAATGGTCCCTGATTTTTGTGGTTAGTGTCGAACATGTCTCTCAAATATAGAGCTGCTGATCATAAAAGATATAAAGCTTGGGACAAAAACGTATTTTGAAGACATCCATATAAACACTTGTCTATTAAAGTTACCCAATTAGGCTAACTAGGCAGCAAAATAACTTTCTTTCCCCTCCCCTCTCGTGGAAAACCTCATGAGCTTAATGCAACTGAATTTGTTAATTCTTCACCCTATCCTTACTTACATATTCATAAATGGGTAAATTTACATTTAAGATTCCTACAACAGGTAAAAACTATAATGAGCGTGACAAAAACACACAAAAACTAAATGAGAAGGAAAATAAAAGAATAAAAAAACCAAACAAATCACCAAAAGAACAATTGGACTGTACTTTTTTGTATTTTTATTTCAAATACTTGATGGCCAGTCAAATAATTCCCTTGGTTACACTCTAAAGTCAAATAAAGTTGCATTCTCTTCAATGGTAAGTATATGAACATGATGTTGCTAAACGATTTGAGGCAAAAATATGATAACGTCAATATTATCCCAATACATCTAATACTGTTGGAAGCAATCTATTATGGTATATTTCAGCTGGGAGATTGGGAAAGTACAGGTTGATGTTCATGTTACGAAGAGCCATTTATTTTGCATAACGTTTTGAATACAAATATTGTTTAAGAGTCTCTGACTGTGATATATTCCTCTGTAGTAGTGTTATTGTGTGCGAATAGGCTATTTTAAACCATTATTACTTGCGTTGTAGCAACCTTCCTTTTCCCAGTGTAACGTTATTGTTGTCCATCCACTTGTTTCCCATGTTCTCCGAATATTTATTTATATATTTTTTTTAACGTTGTCTAATATAGCTGCCCGGCGCTGCAATTTCGGAATCTGCCCTTGTATATGGCGGACGAAAATTTCCACACAGGAGGTATACTGCAAGAGAAACCCGTGGTAGTCCGAAAATGAGGCTTGCGCGGACTATGGAAACCTCGCGGAAACCAATCCTCATACGCCACGACCTATTGTAGAAAATGTAACGGCGCTGGTGTGGACGGAAATTAAGTTGTTTCGAATTTGAACATTTGGAATTTTCTACTAACTAATTTAAAATTTGGAAGAGGCGTTTGTGTGCAGCCAACAGCCACCGCTGGTCGAAAAGGGGAGATTGCAGCTGAGCTGCCTCGCTTAATCTTCATCGTTTCGGGAGGTAAGTCGGAGCACTTTGGATTTTCAAAGCATCCTATTCTTTTTAAATTAGGTCGTGTTATCACTCTTATTATTGTGCAGTCTGGCCGGGTTTGCACTGAGGATGAAAATGTAGCGCGAAAGGGTCCTGGGTTTACAAGACATCCCCAAATACTCTCAATCTGTTGATTTTTGACCGCTTTTATACAAACAAAGTTTACGAAAAGGCTCCAACAATTGGGATATATTGGTAGGCCTGCTGTACTTGTGTTAATCATACGGGGCAGCCTATATTGGTTGTATTTTGGTAACTGGTAACATGAAGGACGCGAAGGGGTGGAACAATCTCAAACACAAAAACCTCCTGCAGCCATTTTTTGTGAAATTCCTGAAAATTTGATGAAACGTTCCTTTTTATAAACTATTTATTAACAATTTCTCTCTTTGATATCCCATCATAGTTGTTATAGACTGTCAGCGGTTAGAGCGTAACGTTGCATTACCTACAATGTGCAAATGCTTTTTTTTATTAAAATAAAATATATTTAGCGATATAGTTCGGTTCGATTCTAGCGCCACCTGTAGGTGGTCATTTCGAAAAAATTAAGAAATTGTAATTAGCTTAGTTTGTTTTCAAATGCAATGATGAGTCAATTCTGTATCACACTCTCATCAGAATCTGCTGTTAGGCATTATAATCATGCGTTAACGTCTTTATTTTGCACATATTTATAATTTAATGAAAACAATCACCTTGCATGTTTCAACATCTTTGTTATATATATATATATATATATATATATATATATATATATATATAATGGAAGGCCATATTACTATAAATAAAGACACAATTTACTGTTTTAACGCTTTTAGGTCCACAACTATTTTTGGCATGTTCTGTTACTTGTGTATGAGTCCTGTTGGTTTAGTTCACCTGCTTTATAAAGCATAAAGCAACCTTCCTTTATAAATAAGGAATTGCAAAGTCAATATTATGTAAGAGGTAATTTACGATAATAGGCCAGTGTGAGAGGAAGCCATGTATAGGGAATGTTAGAATGTGAAGAATGAAAATGACATTTTCATATTTTGTTGGTTCTATCCCAAATTTGAATTTTGACTTACATTATAGACCATAATAAAATACTGGCATATCAATAATGGAGAGGTCGTTTTTATGCAAATTACAGAAGAATTTCCATGGCCACTTATCCAAAAGGGGCCACAATGGGAATCCAACCACTAACCCTGCCAGGGTTGTATCCACACTCTACCAGTAAAGATAAACAGGACTATCATAATAAAGTGTACTGACCTTGCATGAGGGGAAAGTTATGATGAACCTGGCTCCTTAATGGTCAGCTCCTTAATACAAATTTCCCTTTACAATTAAAATATTGCATTGACTTTATAAGGCCTTTGTAAGGCTCTGTTAGTGGGCTAGCAATAACAGAACAGGACACTCACAGAGAGGCTAAGTCACACACACTTCACCGTCATGTCTGGACTTCAGTAATATACAAAGTTGACTGGAATCAATGGAGCTCAATTATAATATCTTTAGATTTTGAACTAGATATCCATGTAACGTTCCTGGCAGGGTTTGTCTAATTTAAATTAAATGTTCCACATCAAGAAATAGGTAATTTGTTTAAAAGAGGTCATGGTTACAAGATGTGTAGCCAGTCAACTAGAGTTAAGTATGGCTCAAAGAGGGATCAGAAAGCAGCAGGAGTAACTTTGATGACAGTGTTTAGGCGATTATGTTTTCATATTTTACTAAATTAAAGCTTTTTGATTTAGCTCTAGGGAGTCCCATGCAACTTCTTCTGTTTTCTAAGGTCCAGGCTTGATGCATGAGGGGCAAATTTTTTTCCTCTTCTCTTATTTTATAGTGATGCTAAGCCACGCCGACATTCATCCCTAATTTAAACTGTGCAAGCCAGCAACACCAAAAAGGACATCATCATCCCACCCCTTGCGCAGGGTTCATACGGCAGTTTATCACGTGTCATAGTACACTGAACACCGATGTTACTGTTAAATGGCCACTACAAATTCCATGGCTTTGCGTGGACTGGCCACGCACATCATAGCGACTATTAAGCCTGCTTTAAACAGGTTGTTATAGGTTATTCAAGTCAACCAATATTTTGTTCCTTAGAGGATCATAAGTCTTGGCCAAAGCAAATGTCTGATGTGCTATGTTCAGAGATTACACCTTCATATTTCAGGATTTTGGTAGTGGTTTGTCAGACTGTCTCATACCTCCCATGTATTCAGCAATTTGAAATCACAAACTATTGCCATACCATTGCAAATAAGCCCAAGATGCAATCCCTAAGGTCACTGCAGTCATTTGACTTCAATTAAAAAAAGGAGCTCGAAAATAGAGGGCTAGGTTTATCCTGGTATCTTCATGCCCACTGGTTATCTAAGAAACCACAATGACCTCAGCAACAATCAAACGGTGAAGCCATCTCTTCTCAAATGTTGATTAACATAGTGGGATGGTATCCTTCGCTTTTTAAGTTGACTTGTAGGCCGTTGTTTCGTTTAAAGAAAATGTATTCCGTCGCTGTCAATGTAAGACATTGGCTAACATAAAGCCACGTCTATCTCACTGCTAAGTATTAGTGTGTGTGTGTGTGTGTGTGTGTGTGTGTGTGTGTGTGTGTGTGTGTGTGTGTGTGTGTGTGTGTGTGTGTGTGTGTGTGTGTGTGTGTGTGTGTGTGTGTGTAATTTGTTGTAAACGAAGCAACGTATTTCAACACAACCATAAACTGTTGTTAGGACTTATACTTTTTAGTATTCTCCAAGGCGTGTTAGAAAATGGCATCACTTAAAATATGCTCCAGGGGAAAGGCTTTTCAGGCTTTGAGGCTGATGCATAAAAAAAGAAATCTGTGCATTCTGCACATATTGTGCCTACCGTTCCCTTTTTAAAAATCAACCTTATTGCTCTCATGAATAATGCAGAGGGACATTCAATTGCTGCAGCTATAAAAAATTAGTGCTGTTTACTCGCGGTAGTTATGTACAGAGAAACAGACAGCGTTTCTTGTTTTCCTTTTTTTTTTTTTTCAAAGGCTGAGCAGAACCACCTTGCTTGTGTTTCAGAAAAATACAAATTTTTCAGCAAAGCAAATCTTATTTCTCTGAGTGAAAAGGGGAGGGGGAGGTGGTTAAACTCCCAGGGGTTTAATGAATCCATAAATCACAATAGTGGCCTGGTATGCTACGGCTGCCTCAGCTCTGCAGTGTAATTTTGATTTTCATCAAAAATTTAATCTGCCAGCCTACAAGGGCTTAGCTGCAGACGGAGGAAGCTGCCCTGAATTTCTAATTTTAGGGGCCCTGATCTTTGAGGATTTTTTTTTTGGTGTAATTCAAGTCTCTGCTTTTCAATATCTCTTGTTATTAAATTTTAATTCATGTCATTAACATATAGATTGAAAAGTTTTTTTTTATTTTTTTAAAGGCGGCGGTTTCAACGTGTAGGCGAATGGAATTTTACTAGCTGACATCGTTTTTTTCCCTCCAGAATGTTTAATGTGTGTGTGTGTGTGTGTGTGTGAGATTCATTGAGGGAGTCATCCATTTCCCTGCATTATTGCTTTGTGAAATGTTGTATGTTTCGTACGCACCATCTTGGGGGAGACATTTATTGCATAGGACATGAAATGTGCATTTGATTAAAAAGAGAGGTTGATATTTTTACTGGATATTTTGAATATGCAGTGTTCACACACACACACACACACACGTACCTCACTCACAAAACAGTCAGGGAAACTCAAAGGAACCTAAAACAACCAAGAAACTTACTGTGACACAACCGGTAGTCTTTGACATGTGTCATATGACATGAATCATGTCAGGTTACTTTATTGCTTTAGATTTGATTCACCTACAGGCTGATTAGAAACTCCAATGAGAACCCAGGATAGCAAGATTATGAGGTAAAATGGAATGGGTCAAATTATTAGCAAAGAATATTGAAAAAATTGAATACACTTCGTACCTTTGCGGCGAGGAGTAAAAATATACCGTCCATATATAGGGCAATTATTTTAAGTAGCACAAAAACAGCATAGAGGAGAAATGGTCTCTGTTGTGACCAACCGTTTACATAGTATGTACCAAGTATGTTTGGTACAATTTCTTGCACATTGTGGTTATTATGCATGGATCCACAAACATATTTTTGTGAAGAATAACTTGCATATGTTAACCTAATCTAATTTGATGTTTATAGATTTGAGAGGGGGGGGGGTCTATTTCTATTCATGTGTTTACACATTTAATTTCAATTCAAATTTCCATAATGTTCTTTTGCAAGGGCAATATCGACAATGGATGTGATCGATGCTTTGAACTTAATTTCCTGTCTTGACTCCAGCATTTCTCCTGGGGGGGACATACCACTAGAAAACTGTTTCATTGGATTTTGAGACAACAGTTTCCCAGAATCTTGTTAGAGAACCGTTTCATAAAGTCATGCATGGACAGGTCATTGTTGGGGTGGAATGTCCATGTTTTGAACTTGTGATAGAAGGACATAACAGAATAAATCTATCAACCAGCCTATTCAAAATCTGATTTAACTTTGTTATTCTTCTGTGCCGTCTCAGTTCTTTGTAAAGAAGTGCTGAAAATAGTAACTATAGGGAAACAAATTCAAAGCAATATGCAATCATGTAAGCAAACGCAAACCCTATTAACATGGACATTGATAGATTAAAATGAATGCCCAAAGGTACTTTTGGGGTTAGAGTTTAATCTAGGAGGTAAAATAGAGTTAAAATGCTGTTGTCAACAGCTTTCACATTAGCTTAAAAGAGAAAGTGATTGGTTATTTGCTGACAACAGAAGATTTTGGTTTTCTCCTTGGTTCATCACACAAGCTTTAACTTAATGCTCAAAATATTTTTTGGTGGAATTGGTCTGGCACTTATTGTTCTCGCTTGACTTAAAGTCAATAATGCATCTAGTTTTAAATGTTTTAATTTATCTTTCTGCTACTCTGCTTTGAAGTAGGTGAACTATACGGATAACACATCAATTTATGTGCTAATATGTTGCCATCGACCAAAAGTAGAGATTATTATTATTATTATTATCCCACCTATCGACTCGTCTAGCTATGAACAGCCAAACACTTCCCCTTTTGCCTGGAAGCCAGCAGTTGTCAGCATAATACATTATTCAGATCAATTTGACGGTCAGTTATATATTTAATGCAACATACATTCAACGCAGGTGTAAACATCTTGCTAGGCCTACTGTGTATGCATTGGGGGTCGAACCAAGTACCTTTTTCTTTAAGCTGGGAGCCAAACAACCTTCGTATTACACTGTCCTAGATGGGTGGTAGGATGGATGTGGCTGATCATAACAGCCTTTTTTTTGTATCTCTGGTCGACAATGGATGCTTTTGTTCATTTGTTAATAATTGTCTGTTTTGTTCAATCTAAATTATGATATGATGAGCAGTGTTCTCTCTGCTGTGGTGTCTGAAGATATAACGACATGCAGAAACAGAGCAACACATTTATGGGTAAATATTATCCAGGCATTGTGTGAACATTTTCAACCATTGATTCCATTTGTATGGGAATGTTATTAAACAATATGTTTTTAAAATTGCTAACACAACGTTTATTTTTTAGATTATAAAAATATAGGTGTGCATTTTGGTATGTGAGGTAGCTTTTGGCGGTGCAAGATAAATGCTCACTTGAAGAGGTGTTTGTTCTCTCCCCATTTGGACCTTTTACGATTCCCATGCATTAAATGTGAGGAAATTACTTTCAACACATAGCTGCCAGGACCTTGTTTTGTTTTTGTGTAATGAATTTCTGAGGAAAGGTATGCAGCAGGCTATGAAAAACAACACCCACATTATATTGCCGTGCTTTGTTTTCTGTGCTGAAGAGAAGACCAATTTACCTTATTTGTACAACATCATTCATTTTGGCACACTCCATTGTGAGCGCATGCACTATTCAATGGCTGGCCGCTAAAGTAGAAAGATGTTTAGTAATTTTAGATGTTTTTGAAATTGGAGCACTCGTTGTGCTAGAACGCCTGTTCTGCCTGCAGGAACCGTAGGTCTTCTTGACATTAAAGATCACCTATAAAATATGAAACCAGCACCGTGCTTCTCTTCAAAGCTAATTGCATACAGTAACCATCGCTGCTTTTTATTCCCTTTGCAAAGTCACCCTTTTAAGTTTTCAGCGTACCCTTTCATTTTTTTGGGGTAACTTTTTCCACCATGGCAAATACTATGTGTATTTGAAAAACCAGGCCTTGATGTTATATTTAGAAAAAGGTTAGCATAATTGCCTCAATGTGTTCAATTCTGGAATAGAATGCAGCTAGAAACTATACATAAGATGGTAAAGATGCAACTTAGACTCTGCAGCTGTTAAATTTGAGCTGTGAGGTTTGGACTGTTATAGGTAAAGAACTGGCTTTAGTTGTAGTATGGACTTTTCCCACTTCTCCCTTTTCAAATGTTTCGTCGTGATTGATGCAGTCATACATTCTAATTCTAATCTACCTCCCTTTCCCTGTGTGCCTCTCTTCCTCTAAACATCTCTCCCTCTCTCTCTCTCTATACTTCACTCTCTACCACTCTTTCTACCTCTCTCTCATCTACAGTATCAACACCCCAGACGACCCATCGGCCATGAGTGCCCAAAAGGCGGACAATCCTGGCGCAGGGTTGGCAGAGGCGGCTGGGGGCGGGGCCAAAGGTACCCCTGCCTCTACCTTGACCCCGACCACTGCTACATCGGCGCCAGCAACCGTCGGCATGTCGACCAAATCGCCGGTCCAGCTGCCAGTCACGGTGAAGACGGAACCGGGCACCACCAACGGCAAAAGGGACGACGCCGACCCAGCGGAGATCTGCGTGGTGATTGGTGGAAACGATGTGAGGGGCGGAGCTCGTGCGGCGCAGACCCAGGGTATGTTTACCCATGGTACCCCTCCTCCAACGAAGAATACAGACTCGTGCATAGGTGTGTGTGAATATATTTACATGTGTATTACCCGACATCTCTGCTGTTTGCCGTTTTCTGATCAGGGCAGGTAGAGTCGAACAGTGCTGAGGGGGCAGGGTGACGTAGTGGCTGCAGGGTCGGTGACTCAGAGCCCAAAGGTCCTGGGTTCGATCCTCATTGTCCATTCAACCTGTAGGCATCCTCGAGCAAGATGCCCCTAAGCCCTATCCTGGAACTTAATGCCATTTCTCAACATGATCGTTGTTATAAATTAAAGGGTCTGCCGTGTGACAATATTGTAAAAGAGGAGGCCTTGAAATGTTGAAGTCAGATAGATCGATTTTTTTTAGATTTTTAAAGCACTTTTTTCGTATTAAATGTAGGTACGCCTGCACTATATCACTTTTTCAATGGTCCCATTGCTTTAGGTCAAAACTGGTATTCGTTCAACTTGATTTACAGAGGAATTGAGCCTTGGGTGGTTGTTTTTATTCTTTGAGACATAATAAAATAATTGGAATTTCAAAGAACAAAACCCATGGCCTTATTGGAAAAGAAGAGTTGCATAGGGCAGGTTCCAACAGACAGTCATCCAATTCAGATTTAGTGCTTCTAGGAACATCTGAGATTATTCAGGGTTTATAGTGGTTCTATACCTATTATTTTTAAATGTATATTTTTGTCATTTAGCAGAGGCTTTTATTTAAAGCGACTTGTAAGTTTGGCTGAAAATGAGAAGTGTAGACTCAAAACGTGGCTGAATGCCCCTATCAAGCTAAAAACATAGCATGGACACGCCTTGTGTTGTCAAGACCAACTTATCATGGTCGGCAGGTACCCTCTAATTTGCTGACTTACTTTTCATACTGGATGTGCATCTTTATAGAAAACAGCCGTTATTGTCATCTAGTGTGCAATTTATTTCAAAAGGTTGGAGGCAAGATGGCCACATAAAAGTATAAGCAAATGTCCCTGAAATGTGAGTCTTATCTGGGGGAAAAATAGTGTTGCCTTTGAAGAGGCGGTGAATTCTCCCACTGATTGCAGGGTGCTGAGGAAAACTCAAGCACACTTGCAGAGCTTGCCGTCGTTACTCTTCTGGCTCATTGACTGAATATTAACACCAAACTACGAATAATATCTGAACAACATCGGTGTGTTTTCAGATCGAATTGATTTTTAGAAAGCCATTGTAATCAGTTCTATGGAAATAGGAGTGATTTGTTTCTGTCGACTGACTGTGTATGTGTATTTTATGTTAACATGTTGGTGACCTAAAATAATACCAATTACTAGGCTAGTCATACATAGTAAATTATGAGAAAATACAGAGTTGCTCTAACACTGTCCTCAACGTTACTCCCGTTGCTGTTTGCAGTCTTGTACCAATAACATATTTTCAACAAATTCCTGTATGTGGTAATTTATATTATAATTAGACAAACTCTAAAATTAAAATAGACGCTTTTCAAATGTAGCTGCGTTTGACTCTTTGGCGTTCAGATGGGCGTGACTTAGCTACTCTATGTCCAATGTGCACAGACTGCCTGTCAGTCATATACTTCAGTCTGTGCCAAGAATGAAATCCCTTGTTTGATACAGCCAGTCAATCCCTGAAATACAGTCTTATGTCCGGAGACAGTTTGTGTATCTTAAACAAACAACTTGCTATATGGCGGCCTGGGGCCAAATTCCATGGCTGCCTCCGCCAATCAATGTTTGCTATCGGATTGGAAACGCTTAGAATTCATATGCCTTTTTTTAATGGTGCAACTGCAAATGTGGCATGATTGTGGGTTTCATCCACAAACATGTGGATCGAAATGAAATGACATCTCATCAGATTTATTTTGGTATCAAAATGTTTGCATTGTGATATGTGTGTAGAAAATGTGCTTGTTTGTGTAGATGCTCTTTACATAAGAAGTTGTCCATGTAACCTATTTCTCTCTCAATCCCCTTTAGGCTCCTATGTGTGTAGGGTATGTGGAAAGAAGTACAAGTACTACAACTGTTTTCAGACCCATGTCAGGGCACACAGAGGTAAAGCACCTGCTTTCTATCGATCTTTGTGAAAAGGCTATGGCACAATTTAATCCCAATGCACTCACTTGATGGTCCAAAACAATTGTCCGAAAGGATCTGACGCTAGCTGGATAGTAGATGCTTTTGCATAGTTATTTTACAGAATGTCATTGGAATTCATTACCTGGTAGATCTAGGCCAAATGACCCGTAGCCAATTTATCTGAATACAGATAGCCTAGTACATTTGTCTTTCAATAGCCATATTTTGATCTTTAATTGGATTAGCAGATTGTTTTGATATATTTTGTCAATATTCCTATGTGTAATAATATTGCTGGTCCAAAATATGTGCAAGACCATTTTCAATGACTTAAATTATTTCTTACATGTGTATCTTTTTCTCATTGCAGAAACAAATACAGTTGTTGGAGAGGCCTTACCGCCAGCTCCCAGCAGTGAGTATCAAACTGTAAAACTGCAATATAACTACCACGCTATTTATCAAAGATTGTTTCAGCGATGTCTGGTGACGTCACTTCTGTTGATATTTAAAGCGAGATCCCAAACAAGCAGAGCCTGCTCGCCCCTCCCTTCCGCGTTTGTATCAAGCAAAAACTATCATGAACGCAGCACAAAACCCCACAACACCCAGCCCTTGTCGGTGATTGGTTCTATTTTTTTTGGTTTTGAGTGGTTGGTAGTACCATTTGTTTTCGTGTGCGATCTCGGAGCATAGTCTGCCTACAGAGACGCGTTTTATTGACGGCCTCCTTATGGGGATGAATAAGATCATTGATGTTTCGGCCTAGAATCGCTGATACAACCTTTAACGAGCCCGCTATACACACTATTAATTTCTTTGAGGCTTCCTAATTGGTTGGATTGACGACGCATCTTATTTAAACGTATTCAATAGATCCTCTGTACAGTGAACAAACACCGGGGTGGTGTTTCACACAAATTATGGGTCTCATCTTTTTTTAACTAAAAATGAAAACTTTTCACGATCTCCTAGTAGGGCTGGGCGATTAATCGAATTTGAACACGATTTCGATTTTAGCGTCTAAAGGTGCGGCCACACCAGACGCGTATCTCGCGTAATTTTTACGCGAGATACGCGCGTAAAATGTTGCTTGACCATTTTGTGTCAAAAATGGTCACATACGCGCAATACGCGCCATACGCGCCTACGTCACTCGCCTAGATGAGTCCATGTCCATGCAAGTGAACGGAGCGTTCCCTCTTCGTCATAACTATCAAACCAAACATCCTTCACATTCACCGAGCGAACATTACGAAAGTAAAATGCACATTTCTCGCTAAAAATGTTTCCATAAACGCATTTAATGGCGTAACTATGTTACTATTTCCACCCAGAATAAAGAAAGTTGTCGGCCGTGGCTGCGCTGGAGTCCGAGGTAGGAAACCCAAACGCCGCCGTGTTTGGGTGATAGAGTTTAGATCGGGTTAGATTAAATAATCTCGGATATAAATAACAATAATCGGGTTAAATAACTTCACATGGTGTGTCTGGTGTGTTTCCAGCATTCGTAGTGTTGATCAGCAGATATATAGTCCGCCAAGACGTTGAGGTTGCTTAGTAACCAGAGACTCTGTCCATGCAAGTGAACGGAGCGTTCCCTCTTCGTCATAACTATCAAACCAAACATCCTTCACATTCACCGAGCGAACATTATGAAAGTAAAATGCACATTTCTCGCTAGAAATGTTTCCATAAAAGCATTTTAATGGCGTAACTATGTTACTATTTCCACACAGAATAAAGAAAGATGTCGGCCGTATGCTTCTGTCCAAGCTCACTACTCTCTGCCAGTGACGTCGGGTCAAGCTCAACGCTGATTGGGCAACGCGGCTAATCGTCAGACGCGTATCTCGCGTACTTCGTGTAAAAAGTTCAATTTTTTGAACTCTTGAAATGTACGCGATATACGCGCGTATAGCGCGTAAATATACGCGCCACATACGCGCTATACGCGCGTAAAATGTTGCTTATACGCGTGAAACGCGTGAAACGCGTAATACGCGCGTAAACCAATGGTTCCCTATGGAAAAAATGGCGATTTTATACGCGAAGTACGCGAGATACGCGTCTGGTGTGGCCGCACCTTAACGCGAACAAAACGAATATACCGGTAATCAAATTTTCGATTTGAATTTTCGAAGTTCTCAGTTTCAAAGTATTTTTTGGGAGAGACATGCTGAATATATTTATCATGTTTTCAAACTCAAAAATAATCGTTTGAATAATGATTTCAATATTGACCAAAATAAGATTAGAATCGAGAAGCCCTATCTCCTAGCTTGTAAAGCTTAAGAACATTAGTATTGTAAGTAGTATTCACCATCCAAATGTAATTAACATAACCTCCTGCATTTAGAAATGGGAACAGCTGGCAAGTAGTTTGATTTTGGCACAATCAAATCAAATCTCATCTTGGCACAATTAGCTATTTCTTTACTTGGAAATGGGTCATATTTTGAAAGTAAGCTGTGCTCTTCAAGTTTATTTCATATTTTCTTCAAAGCTAGGGTAGGCCATTTGGACAAACCAGCCAGAGTAGGCCTTATTTTTTTTAAAGTATCTAAACCAACAAAAGATCCCTTCTGGCCTCCCTCCAAAACTAGTCCCAAAAAAACATGACTAGCTAGCTAGCTTTAGCAATAGGTCTGCCCAGCATTTTGGAAACCTGTCGGACACCTGTTTGAAGATCTGTAGCCAGGTAGGGAGGTTTCATTCAGGCTGAGTGAAATGATCAATGCCTCCGACAGCAACAGATAACAGATCTTTGTCCTATTTTTGTCAGAGTATTTGCTTTACTGATTGCTGTCGGGATATAAATAGAATTTTGACAAATAGCTAAAACATTAAATTCACTGCACAAGCTTTAAGTATGATAAATATTACAACTACTTAGTATTCACAGCAATTGTGACATTCTGACGATCAAGACTTTTTCTTTCATTCTTTTTTTATACATTTATTCCGACTGTGATAGATGCTTTTGAAAGGTGTACATCTGTGTTCACATTTGCACTAAAGAAATTCTATATCCAGTGCAAAAATCCACTGGGTGTTCATCTAGGACACACCTAAATATACGGTTTTATTGGACTGTTGATCTAATTTGGTCTCAGCATAAAGCTCTCTTTAGGCTGCTTTTGGCTCCGTCCCGAAATGCGATCCCTTTTCACTATGAATGTTTTAGTCCCATTCAACACATCCTCCCGGACATGGAGCAGAGCACCACTCTGATGCTCTGAGGTTGTCTGCATGCTTTAATTTTTTTGAAAATGACATGTTACGAAGAAAAGCTTTTGCACTTTGAATTAGAAACTACAAGCCAAGAATTATCTTTAACCAGTAACCTTCAAAGAATATGTGTGTGTATGTATGTATGTTAGTATGTGTGTATTTATGTAATTCTTTGAAGGATATGGCATGATAGGTGATAAAAATCGGTTGTTTTTCGGGATGGACTTTTTTCAATGCTCTGTGTCTTAATTGTACTTCAAGTGATGACACAAATGCATGTGTTCTATTTAGGACTGACTAATAGCACTCCCTGCCCCCCTGCTTCTTGATTCTCTTCTGTCTTAAATGTGTTTTTCTGCCCGCCCACATACACTTCAACAATAAGAAAAGGAGAAGCAGAAAAGCAAGTTGCGGCTTCCGCTGGCTAATTACCGGCGTCACTGACCTGCCTTTAACAGGCCGCCGTCTGCAGTCCGCAGCAACAAAGGCCCGTTCTGAATAATGATGATAATCACTTGACTACATTTCACTTTGTGTACTCTCTTCTCTGTACTGAAAAGACACCTTGCATAGATCTGCCGAAATAGCATCATTAAAGTAAAAACCTAAATATAAAACATGTGACAGTCATAAAATTAAGTGTCAGTAAGATAATGAGTTGGTGCGAACCATTAATATTGATGTGAACTAGTTGTGTGTTTTTTGGGCAGTTGCTTTGAAGGGGGGCGTGACAGGAGTGGAGGGATTGTTTGGTTGGATGCTATCATGATATAGCTTACTCTTGCTGGTTTCTCCAAAACAATACATTTTACTTTTCGGAGGTATCCAAGGTATTTCTGAACAAGACTCTACACTATCCATTTTTACGGCTTCTTCTAAATTAACTTGAATGTCTGCTTGATTTGTCAACATGTTCAGACGTATTTGCTCCAGACGCTTTGCACACCGGGAGCCAAGCTATCAATGGGTTCGGGGGGGGGGGGGGGGGGGCACACAATGTGTTGTGGGCACACAAAAACAGTTCAGTCAAAAGAGATATGACCTCACCTGACCCTGCCCATCTGAACCTGCCCCAACCCACACCCACCAGGAGTACTGGTGGACGATACAGGAAGCCCCCTCTAGGGACTGGGGCGATAGACTAACCATAGACTAGCAGAACAGTGTTTGGTTAATATTCTGATGGACTCTCATCTTTTCTTCAAGAAAAGGACAATGAAAGGGAAGAAAGGGGCGGGGTTTGAACTTTTGCAATGGTGGTAGTTGTGCAAACAGTGGTTCACGACAGTTTTTTGGCAGATTTGATTTTTACCCACATTGTTTTGAAATACTCTGTAAAAAACTTTCAAAATAAGGAAACTGCATAGGTGAAGTATAGCACAGATTCTATGCTTAAAAAATAGCGGTACAAACTTTCTGAATTTGAAGATGATCACGTAGACTTTATTTTCGGAAGACTCTACAAAGACCTACTCTGTGTAAATTTGGATTTTCTTTAGCAAGGGTCTACAAGGCCTTGATATCTCACCAAGTCCCCAGAGCCAAATATAGCCTTATCCCCAACAGACCAGGAAATCTTTCTCAACAGCACTATGAGGAATTTAGCTCACCGTTGTTAATACCACAGCGTCATTAAAATATTCATACTACTCGCATATGGATTGTATAAGGGAGCACATTTTTTGAATTTGACATGTGGCAAGGAATAAATTAAACGTGCACTGTGTTACCGTTTCCACTGTTGCCATCACTTTTTCGTTCAAGATTAGATTTCCTTGCCTTTTTTTTTTTTTAACCTTCCCACACTAAATAGATTTTTTTGTGAAGGAGAGGGGGGGATAAAAACATCCCTGGGTTGATTGAGGCGTTGTCGCTAGATTTTTATACCTTCAACGTCCTCATAATGTCAAATAATTGTATCAAAAGTGATGGCAGAGCTAAAAAAATAAAGTGACTTGGTGCATATTTATTTATGTTATGAGTTGAAGTATGAAACAAGTATGAATCAAAGATGTTTTAAAAGTTGAATCGTCCTCCACGTCAATACGTAGGTCCATCTTGTTTTCCGTACACGACAGTCAAAGGCCACGAGCTAAGCACGACGTTCAACTATAGACGATAATTATTATATCATTCTTTGTCTGAAACGTATCAAATTTGTCATTGATCGTTTCTGCTATTTGTGGGTCGATTGTTCACTTTAGTTTCTGAAGGCAGCATTAATTAAACAATGACAGCAGATTTAAAGTGTTACCAGGGGGCTAAGTTCTGTCAGATGTTGCCAACAGAGCTATGATTTGATTTGCCAGTGATTGATTTGGCTTCTCCGTGGCTCTTTTACGAACGTGCCTCGACAATAGCTTGTTTAGGAATGATTCACAGGCCTGTTCTTTTGTGCGGATCCTCATTCAGAGCTAAACTATAATGTAATCTAGCAAATTAGCAGATAGCAATTAGCTAGCTCCCTCTGTTCCCCTTTACCCTCTTCAAAGCATCAACCAGAATCACAGCACTTTATGGAAGGGTTTTTGTTTTGTTTTCAAATGCCTTCTTTTGCCGTGTTCTTTGAAGTGATTCACTTTGGTCAATTTTCTTTGATGACATTTGTATTCTAGATGTAGTCGCACTCCCTGCCAAATTTTAAATGGAAATGAATGGGTACAACTGAAATACTTGGAATAATTTTGAAAGACCCTGCTCCTTTTGTGATTGACTGTATAATAATTTGTTAAACAATGGCCATATGAATATTCACATACTATCCGTTGGATTAAATCCAAGGTGAAATATGTGCTATTTATCTTTTCATTCCTTCTACCGGCTACCGGACAATAAATATGCAATCTTTGTTGACCATCAAAAGCGAACCAAAAATGAATGTCCTGTCTCCCTATCTAGATAACTTCCGGTACTCGTGTGACATCTGTGGGAAGAAGTACAAGTACTACAGCTGTTTCCAGGAGCATCGGGACCTGCACGCGGTCGATGGTAAACACCATGCTCATAATTTCTCTCTCTCTCTCTCTCTCTCTCTCTCTCTCTCTCTCTCTCTCTCTCTCTCTCTCTCTCTCTCTCTCTCTCTCTCTCTCTCTCTCTCTCTCTCTCTCTCTCTCTCTCTCTCTCTCTCTCTCTCTCTCTCTCTCTCTCTCTCTGCGATTAAAATATTTAATCGCATTAATGTCATAGTTAACTCTAATTAATCGCAAATTATTTTTCTATGCTAAATATCCCTTGATTTTTTTGTCCCATAATTCTTCTCATTTTAATTCTCTTATGAACATGGTGAAGTGCATCGGCTTGCCTTGTGCAAATGATTTTTTATTGATAACAACATTGGCATATACACTGATCAAAACAGGACGATACAAAAAAAGAGCCTATAGTGCAATTAAACGACTGCTTTGAACAAATGTCATTTGAACATAGCAGTCAGGCTACTGCTTCTTTGTTTTGAGCCAAAGAAAAAAAAAAAAAAAAAAAATTGTAACGCCGTTAAATTTGGTTTGCGTTAACGCCGTTAATAACGCGTTTAACTGACAGCTCTAATATATATATATATATATATATATAAAAATATAAATAAATACCGGTTGGGTATAACTGCAATAAAATACTTTAAGCAGGGGAAGTTATCTCCTACATTCACCATTCATAAAATTCCCCCTGCGCGCTCGGCTCGCGTTCTGCCCTGTCTCTGTTATTACGAAGCGCGAAGCGGCCCCTCCTTCTCGCGTGTGTGTGCGTGCGCGCGCGTGTGTGTGTCCAGTACTCCCATATTAATGTGTAAACCACATAATAAGTAGTTAACAGAAGACAATGTTTTAATCCCACTTTATATCTTCTTGTTACTTTTAGATGAGAAACCCCATGGCCAGCCTTTCAGACTGGGTGTCAGGCTAGGGAATTTAAAAACAGGCATCCTTGGTTAGAGTGGAGGGAAAAAAAATTAGCTAAATGTCAGCCAACATACAGTTGGTATGCACAATTGAAATTCATAATGTTAATCACTATGCAAATGAGAGTATAGCTAATTCATGGTCATTTTTAAGGTGCAGTAATTTCACACTTTTACACAATTCAATTAGGCCTACTGTATGGTATGTTAGATAGCAACAGTAAGAGCTCAAATTAGAGCAATTGAAAGCGTGAAACATTAGTCGTCATCTCCTTCTCATGCACTGGTTAGCCATGGTTGTAAACAGTTCATTAAATTATTTTGAGTAGATTTTGTCCTTTTTAGGACAAAATCCTAAAAAGGACAAATAGCATGTGCTATTGTGTGCTAAAAAGGACAAATAGCATGTGCTATTGCTACTATAGATATACAAAGGACAACTTTTCATTTTTGTGTTCCATTTGTTCATACTGTTATTAAAACTGATAAACCTACTCAGCTTTCCATGATTGTTGATAATCGTTATACTCTTAAATCAGCGGGTTGTAGACCCCTGCGTTGGTGAGTGTGGTGCGACACCCCATAAGCGCCACACACGTACACGTACCGGTGGGACGGGTTTGTACGAGGCTGGGAGGGAATCATCACAGTATACCCACTACAATAAAATAGACTACCACACTGTATATATATATAAATATATATATATGTGTGTGTGTGTGTGTGTGTGTGTGTGTGTGTGTGTGTGTGTGTGTGTGTGTGTGTGTGTGTGTGTGTGTGTATATATATATATATATATATATATATATATATATATATATATATATATATGTGTGTGTGTGTGTGTGTATATATATATATATATATATATATATATATATATATATATATGTGTGTGTGTGTATATATATGTATGTGTTCATCAATACAATACTAATTCATGCAAGGCATCTAGGGATGCATTTTATTTTCATTAACAAATAACAAACAAATTGTTTTTTGTTGTTGGGGAAAAAAGCAACCCGTTATAAAGAATTGTTATAGAAATTAATTGAAAATAACAAATATTGTGGCAATTCCACGACCCATGTACAAATGACAAGATGTTTATCTTGTCATTTGTGCTTTCTGGCCTCTCAGATCCGTACGAGCAGGTGGGGTTACCGGTGGAAGACATTAAGGAGGGAGAGCCGGTCGAACCCTATCAGAAGATTGGACCAAGTAAGACCTCATGTGGATGTTTATGTGTTCAAAGGATGCAGCTTTGTGACGCCAGGCAATACATAGTGCAGAACAGGATCCCATCCAAAACAAAAATATGCATACTATTCTATACACATAAGCAAAGTTTATTTGTTGAAATAAACTTTGGGTAGCTCTATATTCCGACAGGCATCACTGAGTCAGGGACTTGGTCAGGGACATAGGTATCCCGTTCCCAATTTGTCCAATCAGGAGAGAGGACTCTAGTTTAGCTGTGCATGTTCACTGTCAGGTAGCAGGATTTCAGTCTTGATTCACAATGGGGTAACACACAAAGCCACCTCCCAGTAGTGGCTAACAAAACGAAAAAAGAAATCTGTCAGGGAAAAGAGGCAGGAGACATGTAAGAGCCGCATATACAGTTGTGTGGGAAAGCCTGTGGGTGGGAGTGCTAACTGCAAAAACTGCAAAAAAAAGTAACCCAAAACGACGACTTACAGGCACTTTAAATATACTATTTGTGTTAAATAATGCAGGATCTGGTTTGATTCGTGACCCCAATTTTTATGTTGACTCCACTCTCTGCTTTAAAACATCCACTTTTTTTTGGGACTCCGGCTCCAAACCAATGAATCCAAATTATTATTTTTTTTAAAAGAAGCTTCTTACACTTGACAAAACATTCAGTTGAGTGACTTGAGTTATAGTTTATGTTGCCTTAATCCCAGTTAGTCTCACACATTATCAACTCCCCTTAAGCCTAAATCAACTAAAGGGCATGTAAAAACTCAGAGGGAAGGAACCATGGGAAAGTACACACTCGAGGGATCCCTCGTTTCAGGGGAAGTTAGGTTTTCAGTATGCCCAATGGGCAGTCGTAAAGGCAGCATGAGTCAAAACCAAAACAAATGTTACGTAAGATTACGTCATTAGAAAATATTAGATCAGCAATGAGTTGCTTACTGATTTGCCTCGCTTTTTGATCTGATTTTCCCTTTCAGAAACGGGGAGCTATGTGTGTGAGGTTTGCGGCAAGCAGTACAAGTACTTTAACCCCTACCAGGAACACGTTGCTCTTCACACACCGATGGGTGAGTTTCTAATTGCGCTTGTATTATCAAATAAAAGTTGCATGTCAAATGAAAAAGGAAATAGCATTACATCGTGCAGCACTGCACCATATGCCATTTTATTAGGGGTAAGGACGGTTTAGTGGCTTGGGGTGTGGTCTCCAAGCTGGTAGGAATTGGGTTCCATCCCCCATATCTACAGTCCAACCTGTAGCCGTCCTTTAGCAAAGGTTCCCCCCCCCTACATCTCCTCAGTGGCTTGTATCTAAATATGAATACATCAAATTCTAAATCTGTCTGCTATTTGACTGAATAGCCCTGATAAATACCATTCATGTCATTTCTATAAGATGCTTTACAGGCTGTTTGAAATTTGTTTGGCTGTTTTTTTTTATGGAATTCTAATTGGCTGTAATTTTTTTTTTTTGCGAATGCAGCGACACAGTAAATGCTTTGAATACAGGAGTGCATGCAGGGAATTACATTGTTACTGTAAAACTATGCTGCCATCGTGTTTTGATATCTTATTTTTCTATTTATGATTCCAGATGTACAGAACATTTGATATTTTGTATAAGTTAAATTAAAACCAATTTATTTTTGGATTTCATATTGTTAGACGTACACAATCCAACTGTGAATGAGACAAATTCCTTGTGTTGCCCAATGGCTTTCAGGTCAGGGCATGAGTTCTTGAAATCCCACCAATATAATTCCATACATAGTCATTGAACATAAATGAAACACACAAAAAAAAGTGGATGGATTGAATCTGATCCTCATAAGAAAGACTTTTGCCAAAAAAGGAGGAGGGACTCTTTTAGTTTTCTCAGGGTTTGGTCCAGGGTGATTGGAAGCAGCTGATAATCACACTCGACAAGATGCATGATGGGTGCGGGCATGTTTGCCTCTGCCCGAGTCCTAGCATGCTCAGAAAACCAAATTATAAAAAAGCGTCCTAAAATTATGTTTATGTTAGATATGTTTTGACCTCAGGCCTTGCTGCAGTTATGTACAAGTCTGGCTACCAAAAATAGCTCCTCGGAAAAAATACTGTTTTAATTTTATTAGGAAGCAAACTGAAACAGAATTATGCATTTTCTTTCCTGGTTTCAGCATATCTACTATCATAATACTATCGTGCCATACATTCTTTGGCTTATGTTAATGAATATAAATATAAAAAGATTATGAAACATTGTAATAAAGAAAATATATGATCCAATATATAATTTTAGTGACTAAACTAAACTGCTAATGACTGGATGTATAGCACAAACTTTTACAGACATTCAATATGTTTTTAGTGTACCCATCCTGCACTCTTTGCCGATGTCTGTATGAACAACTTGAGTCACAGTGAACTACTTTTCCAAGTAGAGTGTGGGACAGAACTCTTGGTTTGTTGTTTCAGGTCGTTCCTTTGACATGAAGTCCCCGTGCACACAGCAGCGAGGGAAAATTGACTTGAACAAATTTGGTCAACCGAGCAAGGAGAAAAGTAAGCCTAGTCTTTCCTCTCTACCATGTATTTTTTTTTTTTGTCTTTTACATTTCTTTCCTTTTTTCACACTGCAGCATGTTGTTAGGCAAGATGGTGAGATAAGATGGCCATTTAAAAAAAATAATAATAATACGCTGCAACATTTTTATTCAAGCGCCGGAATTGGAATCATTTCAATTCATGTTGGGTATAAATACATCACACGTCTGATAATGATGTATAATAATAAATCAACTCTTTATTTATGCAGCAGCGTTTTTAAACACAAAGGGCGAGGAAAAGCAGATTACATGGCGATAAAAGCGCAACAGTCAAAGGAAAGTAAAATTCTAAATTGGAAGGCGTAAGACCTAAAATTAAAAATACATAATAAACCGTTCACTCTCTCAGCATTCCCTCGTGTGCTACACCTACTTGTTCGCATCCTACAGCGATGGACTACAGAATATATTTTAGTATCTTAAAGGGTGTCTTTAGCTGAGGTATCTTTCACCTGATCAACCCCCCCCCCCCCCCCCCTCCCTCTTCTGCTATGGAGCTCTGCTTTAAAGGAACTATTTAAAGCGTGACGCACACACACTTCCTTGAAGTGGGTCAAAGCAAGGGAAATGAAGATGAAAAATGTGGCCCATATTTTTGATACTGTTAGAAAATGTGCATTGTACATTACATTAACACTACTACGACCATGTTGGATGTAGTGCTAGGGATTGTTTGATTTAGAAAACCATTGTAATTCGATACAGATATAGTCACTTTGTTTTTCCTGGTTTACATTTCCTCTTATTGTCATGTTTGTGTTCGAAGACACTCTGTTAATTCGTAAAGTGGAAAGCACAATGCAGTCAAGTCTGGTGGACACCAACAGCTCCAAGAACTCAAGTGGTAAGCAATGGGAAGTTTTATGAACTCACTTATCTATTTAATCCTGGTGTTTAAGTAGAAATCTGTCTTCATGTGCGCATAGAGAAAACATGTCTGGCAGCGCAATCCAATAATAGACATTGCTGTTATTACTTTGTTAATGAGCCATCGCAGCAGGGCCGTGCAGCGACCCTTTGAGGGGCAGGGGCTCAAATTCAAAAAAGGGCACATGCAAAAACCACTACTGTCAGAGACACTGAGACAGAGTAGACATGAAACGGATTTGTCATGTCCAGTGGCAGCTGGTGATCAAAATTTTTGGTTTGGCACAGTAATAGACTGGGGTCTGTTACTGTGGGGGGTCTTTACCGGGATGACGTGCCCGGTACAAATTTGGCACCCGGTACAAATATGGTGTGACAGCGCCCTGGCGCCCTCTATTGACCCACCGCCACTGGCCATGTCATGTGGCCACGTAGTTACTAAAGAGTAGCCTATACAGATTCAATATAACAATGTATGCTTTCCCATTGCAATTTCAAAAGGTTTCCCAGATAGGTTTGCTGGTAGGCTATAGAAAATAAACCGAGTGGTACCCACTTTCACAGTCAGTTAAAACGATGCTTGTTGAAAAGCTTTTGCTGGCAAACATAGGCCTATACTTCAAAATGACGCTACAAAACGAGATAACTGTTACAGTTTATTTAGCATTATCAACTTAATGGTTTTGGAAACAACTGTCTGTGTCTGACTCTGTAGTGATCTTACCCTGCATTGTACCGTCTCTTAAAACAACAAGCGCATCGCGCAGGCAGGCAAAGGTGAAAAGTCACGTTGATAGCCTATGACGTCACCCAGCGGCAGCTGCGCACTGAGCGCCGGTAAACGAGGCTACAAAGTACAAACTTTACTTCTCGATTATTACTTTCAGACATTTTTATTCTCGAATAATTTATTCACATGTTAATGTTTTATTGTTCATGTGTCATTTTACAAAGCATTGAAAATTTAAATGACCACTCAAAAGGGCGCTTTGGTCCTTCAGAGGGAAAAGGGCAGGGGCTCGGGCACCCATAGCCCCCCCTCTGCACGTGCCTGCATCGCAGCACTGTATCATCAAAAAGGCTCTTGTCAATATTATGCACAGAACACTGAATTGAATGAAAAGAGACATGAGTCAAGCCTGCTTCTAATGTGGGCTTAATTGATTCTTACAATCAGTTAATCAGTTGAGATATGTGTATGATTTGGTCTGGATTCTAGATTTTTACTACTGCAATTAGAGTAACCAGTGAAGGAGAAATAATTGGTCCCAAATACTGATAAGATGATACGAAAAATGAAATGCCAATTCAGCCTGTTTATATGCCTTGATCTCAAAGCTGTTACTGTAGTCTAACCAACACCCAAACCAAGACAATGTTTTGCCAATACAAAAAAACACAACATCTCTAGCCCACTCAAAGAGGACCAAGTATGTTGTACCAAATGGCCTTGAGAAAAGCAGCGTTTATTTATTCCAACCCGTTTCTGGCATCAACGAACAGAAGAGAAAGCCCTCTTCTTGAAGTCAGTGCAGAGACTGTGATGTATGAGCATGCTGTTGTACCGCCTGTGGCCTACAGAGGGCGCTGTTTCATCCACCTCTCTTCTCCTCCCCAGGAACCACAAGCCCCCTGGTGGCTAGCACGTTCTCTACAACTCAAAGTATGTCCCGACACCATCCATCACCAAGAGCACTTAGCTAGTCATTCCCTGTCTTCATGGCATCTTCTCCATTTTCTCCTCTAATCCTTTCACATTTTGCTTTTCTTTTTGTACTTCTCATTTTTGCTTTCCTTTTTTGCCAGTGAACCCAAAATAGTTTTGAACGTCTTAGTCTCAATATAGAAATCAGGGACTTTTTGTCACTGCCACTAAAATAATGGTGTCGAAATCTGGTGATAGCTGACTCGGGCTTGATTAAAAAAGAACAATCACAAACTGGCCGTTGGTCTAAACCATGGGTGTAAACGATCTCCCCTCCTGCCCAAGTATTTTATTATTGGAATCCAAGATGAAACGTGGCTAACTTACACTCTAGATAATCAGTACAGATGAAAGTGCAGGGGCAGTTTAAAACGGAGTGAGTGGTGTTAGTGTTTTTAAGTAATCTTTCATTCACAAAATGTGCAGCTTCTGTAAAGTAGGTTTAGGACGCTCTATGAGTGTATCTCCAATAATCGGGTAATCTGCAGGACAACCAAGAAAAGCTAAATTTGTCTCTTTTTTTCCCCCTTTTTTATGTTGTGAAAGCCTCCGGCTTAGACTTTCCAAAGAGAAAATCTCAGAGAAAAGTGGTCTCTTTTTTTTTTTTTAATAAATAGACCAATCAGTGGCAGGATAGTCTAGTGGCTAGGATGTTTGACTCCCAGCCGAAGGCCACTGGATTCAATCCACTGGTTGTCGCCCCACCAAACCTTTGGGCATCCTTGATGGCAAGTTACCCTCACAAGCCCTAGACCCTACAATTACAATTAGGGCATTTAGCAGACGCTTTTATCCAAAGCGACTTACATCGGTTAATACACACATTGACACACTGACGGCTGGGTCAACCATGCAAGGCGACAGCCAGCTCGTCAGGAGCAGTTAGGGTCAAGTGTCTTGCTCAGGGTCACATCAGAACAACACTCAGCTAGGAGGAGCTGGGGATCGAACTGGCAACCTTTCAGTTACAAGACAACTACTCTACTGCTCTACCTCCTGAGCTAAGCCGACCCTACCTGGCTCCTCGATGACCCATAATTCACTCTAAGTTGCTTTGAATAAAAGCATCCGCTCAATGGCTTGATTGGCAGTTAAAAAAAACAATAAACATCACGCTAATGTCCTGAGTTTTTGCGAATGCCAAAACCTCACTGGCCTACCCAGAGAGGGAGTCCAACTTCTTTTGGCCCTTTTTGTGATTTCCTAGAACCCTACACTTGTGGCGCCTGTGGCATCCAGTTCCAGTTCTACAACAACCTGCTGGAGCACATGCAGTCCCACGCAGGTGAGTCCTTCACACCTGGGATGCACGGCTGCATGATGCCAACAAGCACATCATGCATGGAGAAGGGGGGGGGGGGGGGGGGGGTTTGTTTAATTTTGGCACTAAAATGTAGCCGCTCTGAAATAATATTAATAATAATAATCGGCCTGAACTAATATTAATGGGACAAAATATAAGGTGCAAGTCAAACTGCTAGTTTATACGCTGAAATTACAAAAAAGGTATCGGTAGTAGTCTGTATGTTCTCTCTGTAGGGAAAGTTAGCTTGCTGCTTTTCTCATCTCCTCTTATCTCCTTTTGCTATATTTTGTTGCTTCATTTAATTTCAACCCACTCATAACCATTGCATTGTGTTCTAATCCCATGCCACGCGTCTAACATACAAACTCACAAACCCTCTTTTTTCGATTTGACTGTTGTGGTGAACGTTGTTGTTGTTATTCCGTCTGTGTTTAAAGCCGACAACGAGAACCACACCAAGGGGGATTCTCCCAAATCGCCCCCAGTCTCAGGCCCCCAGGAGCCACCGTGGAGGGGCCAAGGAGCGGCCCAGACCACCATCTCTGCGGTCCAGACCCCAGCCCCCCAGGCCCAGGCCCAGGCCCACGGAGCGGCTCAGAGGAACCACTCGCTCCCCAGCCGTGAGTCAGCATGGAAGGGCTCCAGCGCTCTGTTAACTAGCTCATTGAAGATGGGGGTTAGATGTACATGAGATGGATTTTGTGAATCCCAGAAGGGAGCTGTTGGGAGGAAAAGACAGTGAGGAGTATTAAAAAGAGATGCAGAATTAGGATGACTTTATTTTTGTTGATTAAAAAACCAAACCTTTTATCAATATAGATCACAATTTTGCGTTGAACTACACTCATCAAAAATAGCTAAAAAATGTTAAATGTTGAAATGAAAGTTCCAAGACTTCTTCAATGCACACAAAAGGCCATTTCTCTCAATATTTTTTGCACACATTGCTCAAAATCTGTGAGTGTGTATGTGAGTGCACAAAAGCTAACAGCCTTTCGCTTCATCAAACAGGAACAGGAGAAGTTCATCAAACAGCCAATCGGAAGAGAGTATTTGGCCATGCTAGACGGTTGGGTCAATAAACCGCAGTCGGGTCAGGAACCTTGTGAGGACGACGTGCACGTGCTTCGATTTTAACCAATTTGTGCTCGGAATCTGAGAGAAATAGGCCTTTTGTGTGCACTGAAAAAGTAATGTATCTTTTATTTCAACTCGTGGAAAATGAGAGGGAGAACAAAAATGTTGCGTTTTTATTTTTGTTGAGTGTATAAATGTATAATTAGCTTTGGAGACTGCATTGTCGTTCAAAAAACAACACTGCAGTAGCACACAAACAAATCAATCCCGGTTTTGATTGTCCCTTGTAGCCTATTTGCGGTTGCCATTTGCTGAGATTGTTTGAGAAGATATTCTGTTCAGTTAGTGCATTTTTTATTTATTTTTGCTTTAGAAATTTAACACCACAATGACTGGTCCGATACGCACAGTTAAATTTCAATCCAACATTTCGATTACCCTTCGCATCTATTGTTGTTGCTCTCTACTGAGCTTATTGACCATTATTTTAATGGGCTGCATTATTTCAAAGAAAAATAATGCAGTCTCGTTATTGGATTTTGCTCTGTGTAAAAATAACGCAGGGTTTTCCAAGGCCAACTCCTTTACTTATTTCAGGCTTTACAGGCGATATAGTCGCAATTTTTTTCAAACATGAATGAACATCGATCAAGAGTTTTGCATGAAATGTGCATGTGTAATTATAGTGTGTGTGTGTGTGTGTGTGTGACGTGTGTGTGTGTGTGTGTGTGTGTGTGTGTGTGTGTGTGTGTGTGACGTGTGTGTGTGTGTGTGTGTGTGTGTGTGAGAAAGGGGACATTTACTTATGTGTATAAAATCAGCAAAGAATGTTTTATGAACATTGCACCGGTTCCCCGGTCACGGTTGGTTTTGACCGTTCTCCTTTTTGTTTAGTATTTGCACATAAAAAAAAACCACCAACAGTAACTGCATTATGTTACGCAATATATACGCCCTGCAAAATCTACAATGCGGTTCACTAACCCAGCGAGCGGCGATACGACAAATCACCCCGTCAGCCTCATGCAACTCTAGACCTTCGTATTGATCCGTCCTTTGTCCCTCCCTCCCTCCCCCTCCCCCCCCCCCCCCCCCCCCCCCCTCCCCGCGGTCACCACGGCGGCGAATGCAGACAACGGGCTCCCGGAGAAGGAGCGGCAGCAGGTGGCGGAGCGGCTGCTGCGCGTCATGTGCTCGGACCTGAGCGCCCTGGCGGTGCTCAGCGGCAAGGACTTCCTGAAGCTGGCGCAGACGCTGGTGGACACGGGCGCCCGCCACGGCGCCTACTCCACGCGCGACGCCCTCGGCGGCAGCATGAGCGCGCTGGCGCTGCGGCAGCTGCCGCGCATGTACAACCAGGTGAAGGTGAAGGTGACGTGCGCGCTGGGCGCCAACGCCGCGCTGGGCCTCGGCGTGACGTGCCACTCGCAGGCGCGCGGCCCCGACGCCTGCTACGTGCTGACGGCCCACCAGGTGGAGGGCGCGCGGCTGCGGCGCTACGTCCTGGGCGTGCGCGAGGCGGAGCTGAGGGAGGGGCCCGAGCAGGTGCAGCAGTGGATCCAGAACGTGCTGTCGGAGTTCGTCATGTCGGACGTGCGCACGGTGTACGTGTCGGAGCCGCGGATGGCGGGCGCCGGCGGCGTGGGCGGGGGCTCTCCTTTGGGCGGGGGCGGGGGAGTCGGAGGGGGCGGGGGCTGGGGCCGGGGCCGGGTGTGCCTGCGCTGCGCCGGGTGCTCGCTGGGGGCGGTGGTGCAGGCGGTGCTGGGGAAGCACAGCCTGCAGGCGCGGGGGCTCCACGAGCTGGCGGAGCTGCTGGCGGCGTGCCGCGAGATCGCCTCGTCCACCCGCCTGTCGCTGCGCGAGGAGCCCGCCGCCGCCGCTGCCGGGCCGGCGCCGTCAGGCGAGGAGGGCGGGGCCCAGGCGGCCACGCCCCCGTGCTGGGACCGCACGGCGGAGTCGCTCCTCCAGGTGCACACGCACTTTGAGCAGGTGTGCGAGGCGTACGGCCGCAGCAAGGCCACGGCGCCGCTGCTGCAGGGCCTGAACAAGCACCTGCTGGCCACGCTGGCCTGCCTGCTGGCCCCGCTGCGGCTGGCGGCGCTGGAGCTCAGCAGCCAGCGGAGGCCCACCCTGCAGCAGGTGCTGCCCGTCTACCTGCGGCTGGAGAAGCTGTTCACGGCCAAGGCCGGGGAGCCCGGCGCGGGCACGGCCAGCAAGCTCTGCCACTACTTCCTGGAGGCGCTGAAAGAAAACTTCAAGGTACTCATTCCTTTTTTGTTTGATTTGGTCCCGAACCACGAATAGTGTACACCACAGCTCCTTCCATTCTGGATGCCTCTTAGACCGCTAGAATATTAATGATGATGCTAAAACTTTAATAGTTTAGTAGTAGTTCAAAGGGAAACATTTTTGGTTTGGTGCCGATTAAAGGGGTAGCTTTCTGCTTGAGCTGTACCTACAAAAACTGTTTGGAAACATATTTAGCAGTCGCCTTTATCCAGTGCGACTCACAAGTTGAGGCGGAGGACAATTAAAGTACATAATGAAAATTGGAATAACTAGACAAACTGTGCGGCAATTTTCTTAAATAAATACCTAGACACAATGCAGAGCAGCCGTAGGATTTTTTAGGATTTAGGAAAAACATTTTTATTAGTGGCAGTGCAAAACGTTGCAGCGCACACATAACATTGGAAGTGCTTTCTCAATCCCCAAACGAGAATAGAGCAGCTCCACAAAGCACGTCCATCTAGACTACAAGCGAAAATAACAAGGCTCAAGTCGCAAGTTCAGTCGATGAGATGTTTCCTAAGGAGCTGGTTGTTCAGGAGGGGATGGGTTTCTGACACCAGTCTGAACTTTAAAACGTACTTGATGGGCTTTTGTGCCTTTTTAAGGACAGCACAGTGAGGAGAGACAGGAAAATGGTTTGAAGGAGACTCGATGACGTCGGCTTTGAACCGCAGGTCGGCCTTGAACCCGGGTCGCTGCGAGATTAGCGCACTAGCGGCTGGGGGGAGCCACATAGCGCTTCCTGGAGTTGTTGTTTTTAGCACTCTCGTCGGGGGGTCTTGGAGTGGGAGTTTGAGGAGCCGGTTGTTCCCAGTGGCGTTCCTGCTGGGAGGGATTGTTCCATCTTTTCTCTAAAGGGTTTAAGGCATCAATCCGGTGCTTTGCTTTGAAGGGAGAAGCGTGAGGAGTTTAGGCTTTGATAAACGAGCCCATGGTTTTTATAGCCGTATTTTTTTTTGCTCTTCCCTGGAACTAGGGTGGGATCAATAAAAACATGGCGGGACATCACAGACATAAAGACATCATCAAACCTCACACTTTGTTTGACAAAAGAACAATGTTTTATGTTTAGTTTTTTTATCACACCATCGAACACAATAAAAAGATACCACATTATTCTCCGCCATTAAAATCTCAAGGTTTCTTCCTTCATAACAAAGTGGAGCTTTTCCTTTTTTGGGGGGCGAGGGTTCGGGGGTGTTTTAAATGTGTCCTATGAAGTCCTTTGAGACTAACTGTGATTTAAGGGATGAACAAATCGGCGCAGATCGGAGCCTGGGCTGGAAACCAAGAACCGCAAGGGGCGGAGAACCGCGCCTTGCGGTTCTCCGCCCCTTGCGGTTCTTGGTTTCCAGCGCAGCCTCCGATCTGCGCCGACGTGCTCCTGCAGCCTCTAGACCACACCCCAGAATCCCTGAAACTCACACCATTGTATTTGTGTCCCGACAGCCGACCCTGCTCAACGGTCCACTCCACATTGTTTAAAGTATTAATTATTTAGTATTCCTCCCATGCCAGGTGGAGCGCGCCCACCAGGTTGCCATGATCCTGGACCCCCAGCTGAAGCTCCGCCCCGTGCCGGCCTATCAGCACGACGAGATCATCGCCCGGGCCTGCGAGATGGCCTCCGAGCCCCGGGAAGGCGGCGGCGGTGGCGGCGGCGGTGGCGGCGGCGGCGGTGGAGGGGGAGGTTCGGGCGCTGAGGACCACAACAGCGACGGATCGCCCCCGCCGAAGCGCGGCCGTCTCGACTGCGGCGGCGGCGGCGGCGTCCCCACGGGGGCCAACGCCCTGCCCCTCTCCTCAACCACCCCGTCCACCCCCTCGAGGAACGGGGTGGGCGGCGAGCACGTCCGCAAGGAGCTCTACCAGTACCTGGCGGAGCCCCCGGTGCAGGGCACGCCGGACCTCTTCCAGTACTGGAGCTCTGCAGCGGCGGGGGGAGGAGCCTCAGGAGGAGGAGGCGGGGCCGGGGAGAGGTTCCCCCGGGTGGCGCGCCTGGCGCTCTGGCTGCTGGCGGTGCCGGCGGTGGGGGTCCGCAGCGAGTGCGTGGCGCTGTGCGAGCAGAGCCTGGCCATGAAGCGCCGGCAGCAGGTGACGGCCGAGGAGATGAACAAGCTCATCTTCCTGCGCTCCAACATGGGGTAGGACCGACTCGCTTTGAGGTGCAGCCGCGCCGCTAGGATATATATAGGTGTAGATCGGATAGTGACCCCAACGACCTCCTCGCTGGAGATCCCCGAAGACTATTTATAATCGTAGAGGTTTGTGTGTGTGACGCAACGAGGGTTTAGACGTGTATAGACGCAGAGTGCTTCTGAAGTACACTCGAGACGAACTCAAAGACTTAACGGGCGTATTGTAGCGGTTGGACAAATCCAGTTGGACAGTGAGTTAAATATTAGATCTGGTGAGAAGAGACACGGACAGTACGATGATTAAAGGGTTGGAGTCGTTTAACTAAAGTTATTTTTTTGTTTGCACCCCCTACTTGTCCTCAGTATCTATGAATCCTTCACTCTATATTATGTCACCATAGCGGTTATCGCTATGGTGATCCAATGGATCCTCTCAAACGGAGAAACACGGGCATGTGTGTTACGAAGTTCACTGCCACGTCACCCAACATCGCTGACGCTGATACAACCTTTAATACAGGGTTTACAGTGACCTTACACTGACCTATACACTTCAGTGCATTGATTGAATATATATGTTCACGACCAAGCCGATGTTAGACTATAGGTACGATATTATTTTGCAACCTGTATCACAACTGCTGAAGTCCAATTGTATTGTTTCTTCTTTTTTTACAGTGAGAAAATGCTTTTCCATAGGATGGTAAAAGGAATTTCTATAAAAAATAATCCGTCTTCCTTCTCATATAGTTGTCCCTAGACCAAAATTTGATTTTAACAGATTCAGAAAAGTATATTAAAGTCATAATTGTGTTGGATTCGCATTTCACAATTCACTTTTATCAACGCAAAAATGCCATTTCCTGTGTAGCTCCTGCTGTAGTGGATGACGTTATTGTTTAGCATTAGACATATGCATGGAGTTTGTTCTCAGGAAAGCCCCACCAAGCAGCACGTTTATTTTTCTGCTATAAAGGGACACTATGACGACTTCACCTCAAGGTCATCCAAATGAGCGGGTATGGATGAACGCAAGGCAAGGTCCAACCCCTGGGTGTTGTTAGCTCCGTTCAGCGGCACCAAAACAGATCCTTTGTAGGTTAAACAACGTCACTTTACAGACGAGGTATACGTTATGATTTCACGATACACGATTCTATTTAAATTCATATTTGCCTGGGGCTTGAAAAAAATGATTCGGGCCTAGAGTCTGTTGTCACTTGAAACTAGAAGGTATCTTATTTCATGACTGCATTGTTTGTAAAATGCGAATTGTTGTGTACTTTCATGACTGACTGTGTACTGATTACATTTTATTTTTGGACCTAACAGTGACCTCTGCTGGTTCTTTTTCAGTGTCAGAACCATTTTAGTTTGATTCAGAGACCACTTTTAAAACGTTATCTAAAAATGTTATTTAATTGTATATATTGATAAAGCCTCAAGCCAATCTTTTTTAACAATGTGCATTGATTATACAAATTTCGGCGAATAAATTGACTCAAGAATTTTGACATTCTGAGGAAAAAATATTTTAAATGTATAAATCAGGCAACTATATGAAGAAAATGGCTTTGGTTTCTCTTTATGTAATCACCGATTGGTTTGGTGGTGTGGTCATGAACTAAAAACTAAAATGTGCATATATTATAACAGATCTAAACAGACTACTGCTAACCATCTCCAATAAGAATACTCAAATGAAATTGCTTTACAGTGTAGTCTGAATTTAAGATCAGAGAATATCTCACACCATTGAATTCAGTTATATAAAATATGAGATCAGAGAATATCTCACACTATTGAATACAGTTTGACCGTTTTACAACTGAAACCATGCTGGTTGTCAGAACCATCCCTAATTAAACTGTAAAACAAATGGGTGGAAATTTCCACCCGTTTTAAGATAAATTGGAAACCTTTGCTTCGACACACACACACACACACACACACACACACACACACACACACACACACACACACACACACACACACACACACACACACACACACACACACACACACACACACACACACACACACACACACACACACACACACACACACACACACAGAGCATCAAAAACGCAAATCAAATCGTGATCATGTTTTTCAGGGATTCAGTTCATGCACTGAATGAAACCTAAACTGTAAGGAGCTTAAGTCGGTGTAACTGGTTTCGTATTATAAAATCAAAAGTGGAAGAATTCACATTTATTTTCGAGCAACAAAGGCATGACTATTCAAATGTGTTGTTTGCAGTAAACATTTAATTTTGGTCAGTTACGAATTTAAGATATCTATTTTTTTTAACATGACGACTGTTTAGTAAACGATTTGAAGGCTAATTCATTTGTGTCCATACTATTTATATATTCTATCATTTTTTTCTTTGTTTTTCGCGCCAAATCAACTCTCCATTTCCAAGTAGGAATGCTTTGATAACAAAATGCCACTTTTGAAGCACTAAAGTCTATTTAAATAATGACATTTTCGTTGGTGAGATTAGAGTTTTCTATCTGAGATATGCATGCAAAGACTATAAAAAATTCTCATGAACATGTATTGTATATAATTATTATAATAGTTTATTAATAATAGGCCGGATTGTTCCTTTAACAAATAAACCGAGACTATTGTTTGCTTGAAAAAAGAGCCTTAGCAATTTTTTGATTATTACTATGGTTATACGAGTATGGCTATAGGTGATCTTATTCCGAATCGCGTAGGTTGGTGTATTTGGGGTGACGTCATCTGGATTGAGCGACCATTCGAGCGTAAATAAAAGTGAACTGCTGTTTTTCTGCCACCAGGGGGCATCGTCATTACAGAAATATAGGGAGCACCGATACCACCATACCTCTTTTTTCTACACTAGCGTTTAAAAAAAAAGTTTTGATATATAGAACTAAACTTGGGTAACGTTATTTGATTTTTTTTTTCGTTTTTAATTTATTCAAATATCTGTACAAGATGGTTGACATAGAAATCTGTCATGTTTTAGAGCATCTAGTCCATTAGAAAATCAGGTGGAGAGTTCACTGTTGCATCTGTTGTATGTCTTTCGTTGACAGAAATGTTCTCCTTTTATACCCTGCTTGACAAAGAACGCAATGTACCCTATTCTTTTTTTCTTTTCTTGTCTTTTTGTTATACTTTCAGTATAGTCGTGTAGTCCGATTTGAGTTTGATTAGTACAACGCCTAATTTCTACTTTTTTTCTAGCAACACTATTTTTATAAAACACAAGTGAGAATTCAATGCATTTCTTTCTTTTAGTTTTTTTTTCTTTTTTTTTTAGTTTTAGTCTTTTCTGTATCATACATGGCAGCGCTGTTCAATGTTTATTGAAATACATTAACTGTAATACGTGACGTGTGAACAAACAAACCCAAATAAATACCTAATCACTGACATGGCTCTCCCCGGTATGTTTATACAGTGTGGGGTATGAACACTATGTTGGTATACGGTTGAAGAGAGAGAGGGTTGGAACACTGTACGTGCGTATAACAGTCAATAGAGCGAGCGAGAGAGAGGCACAGAGAGCGAGGGCAGTTCCGCGGAGGCCCTGGGTTGAGAGCAGTCGATGAGCTCAACCTTGTGTTTATTTTTTATTTTTTCTAGAAGGCCGACCCATTCACTTTTTTCACTTTTTCAGTCAAAGCCGAAAGTATAAAAGAAAAAAAAAAGACTTCCTACTGTATATAACCCCCAAAAGCCCACCCCCCCCTTTTTTTGTGTGTGTGTGTGTGTGTGTGTGTGTGTGTGTGTGTGTGTGTGTGTGTGTGTGTGTGTGTGTGTGTGTGTGTGTGTGTGTGTGTGTGTGTGTGTGTGTGTGTGGGGGGGGGGAGGAAAGGGGGGGCAGTGAGGGGGTTACCTTGTTGCTTTGAGAGAGAAAAATGAAGAATGTGGTCCTCTATAAGTGATGGCATGTGAAGAAGGACCCCCCCCCCCCCCCCCCCACACACACACAGACACCCCCCCTGAGAGGGTGAAAAGGAAGCTGAGCTCCGACTACAGTGGCAGGGGGGGGGGGGGGGGGGAGTGTGAGATTAAGGGCCTCCCGACATATGGATGGGGAGAAGGGGCCTTGTATAAGGGTGAAGCGATTGAAGACTCGCATATGCAGACAGAGAGGGGGAGGGAGGGGGGGAGGCAGGTTGGAGGTGCGTGCGAGGGGTCCGCAGAGGCCGCCAGTGGGGCGAATTAGGAGAGAGAGAGAGGGAGAGAAAAAAAAGAAAGGAAAGTGGGGCTGGCCCTCCGCTTTGCCGTCTTTCTCCCTCCCCCTGACAACTCGTACCCGGGTCAGTGGGACCCCCACCCCCCCACGGCGGTCTGCAGCCATGCAAAAACACCCGCGCGCTGTCGCCTTGGTTACCCCCGCCACAAGGGCTGCCCGCGAAAGTGTAATTTGCAGCACATGCGTCGGCCTTCCTCTCCCCCCTCTTTCTCCCCCTCTGACTCTCCCCTTTCCCTTTTTCGCTCTCCCTCTCGGACTCCCCTTCATCCTCTCTCTCTCTCTCTCTCTCTCTCTCTCTCTCTCTCTCTCTCTCTCCCTCTCGGACTCCCCTTCATCCTCTCTCTCTCTCTCTCTCTCTCTCTCTCTCTCTCTCTGTCTCCCCCTCTTTCTTTCACTCTCTCCATCTCCCCCTCTTATTCTCCCCTCACCTCCTAGTCCACAAACACCACCACCTCTTACACACACACACACACACACACACACACACACACACACACACACACACACACACACACACACACACACACACACACCCCTATCCCCCCCTCCTCTCCCAGCTGAAGGTGAGGTTTTCCACGTCTGCTTACCGCAGAGTGGTATGGTGAGGTTGCATTGAGCTCACAGCCTGCCCCGAGTTGGAGTCATTAGAACGGCAAAACGGGGGGAAAAACAACATAATCATTGCACAATTGCTTCCGTTGCGTGCTGGCTTATGGAAAAAAGTTGCAGATCAGCTTTTTTCGTATTTTTTTGTGTGTGTGTTTTGAGAGGGAGAGAGAGAGAGAGAGGGGGGGGGGGGTTCAAGGGGGGTAGGGGGTTGCCTTGGCTGTTCGAATTTTTCCGGAATTCTATGTGTGTGTGTGTGTGTGTGTGTGTGTGTGTGTGTGTGTGTGTGTGTGTGTGTCCTGGTGTTACTTTTTTCTTATCACTGATGCTTAAGAAATTGGAGGGTAAACAGATGTGTGTGTGTGTGTGTGTGTGTTAGCGTGGATGTGTGTGTGTTTGCGGTTAGGGGTCTGTACATGTGTGTTTGTTAGTGTGTGTATGTGAGTGAGTAGGGTTGTGGTTGTGTGTTCCCATGCATGGGTCTGTGTTTGTGTGTGTGTGTGTGTGTGTGCGTGTGTTTGTGTGGGGGTTCCCCTATCTGTACCATCATACAAACACAAGATGGCAGTCTCTAGCTTTGTCTCAGCTCCACCTCTGTTGAGGCGCTCCTGTGTCTGCCAGCACCACTTCACCTGGGCTGGGCTGGGCTGGGCGTGTGTGTGTGTGTGTGTGTGTGTGTGTGTGTGTGTGGGTGTGGGTGTGTGTGTGGGTGTGTGTACTAGGATGTTCTTTATAGATAATGACATCATAGGTCAGATGAAAGTGAACAATGAGTTCCTCACTGCTGGACCTGAGGGCCTGCCAAGAACTGCAGACTGCCACCCACCCATTCGTTATTGTTTGGGGGACAAGCTGGCCTGACGAACGCCGTGCGTCAGTGGTTCCCAACATTCTGGTCCGGACCCCACTTGGGTTCAGGACCCCGTTTGGGTTCGAGACCCCGTTTGGGTTCGAGACCACGTTTGGGTTCGAGACCACGTTTGGGTCGAGACCTCGCTTGGGTTCGAGACCCCACCTGGGTCTCCTTATATACAGTACTTATAGGGTTAGGGGAGACTGCTGACTTCTAGGGCTTCTGCACTGTGCATTATGATTCATCAGCATCAGTGCAGTGGTTCGGGTGGTTGACTCCCGACCAAGAGGAACAGAGTTCCATCCCCCAAATGTCCGCAGTGTAACCTGTAGGCATCCCTGAATAGATGTCTTAACCCCTACCTGCTCCTGTAAGGAGGGAGGGAGGATGAAAGCTTTTTCCTCAAACCACCTTTCCCCAGAGCCTCACCAGGAACAAACAAACAAACAGACAGGAGGGGAGGGAGGGAGGGAGGGAGGGAGGGAGGGGAGGAAGTGGAGCGAGGGAAAAGGCATGACATGAAAGCAAGGGCAGAAGGGAAGAACAGAAGAGAGGAGGAAGGGAGGAACAAAAGAGCGAAGAAGGTTCAGAAGGAAGGAACAAAGCATTTATATAAAACAAATCCACCTTTTCCCCCCAAGGTGCAGAACGGGGGGCGGTCGCGGCGTTGGTCGCCGTGGGTTACCCCTCCGGGTCTCCAGGAGGGGCTGAGTGATATCAGGAGTGACACCGACGTACAGAACTGCCAGGACGCATCGTTCCCCGCGGCCATCAGGTGTCGCCCCCGGTAACGCTCCACCTAGCCCCTCCCACCCACCAACACCACCCCTATGACCTCACATGAACCCCCCGGTCATGCTATATACGCACACGCATACACTCACTTGCACATGCACGAATGTACGCGCACACACACTGATCACACATACAGCGCACACACACACACACACTGTGCACGCACACAAACGCAGCGCATGCACACATTACACGCATACATTGTGCACAGGTACACACACACATGCCAAAAAAAGAAACACACACGCATGTCTATATTTAGTTTTGCTTATTGTATACTTTGTATAGGTAACAGGTTACACATAAGGTGTAGTTTATAGAGCAGGTGTGATCCAGGGTTTGCTGCTAAAAAAAAGTGTCCAGGTGTGGTGTGGTATGAGTTTTTGTGTGCGTGCGTGTGCATGCAATATGTGCACAGTACAGAGGTACTCTCTCCTTGGATACAAAGCATTCATAGTCATGGGGAGCAAATGACTCTGAAGCCAAGACGGAGGGAAATTGGGGGGGCCTGTCCAAAAGGATTTTTAATATTTCATGTCCTATTTGAGTTATGAGATGACTATGAAGTGTGAGATTATGTGAGAGGTGCGCAGATTTATTTTTTGCTTTGAGGAGAGTGAAGACAAAAAAAATTGGAGAAGAGGTCAAGGTTGAACACAGTACAAATATGTACAACTTACATGTTGTGTACCACATTTGATGGTTGACCACACACACACACACACTGACTGACTGACTGACTGACTGACTGACTGACTGACTGACTGACTGACTGACTGACTGACTGACTAGACATCTTTAATTTATAATTGAATAATCTGTACAAAATATGATAATATTTTGTCCATTGTGGGCTAGGTAGGAAATACTTACCAAAAACAAAAGTGAATCTGAAATGTTATTTTTGAGGCATCTATCTGATTTCACTATTTTTGATTATTTGGAATCTTTTGTCTCCTTCTTTGTTTGTGCTATTCCTATATAGTGTTACATCCATGGATTGATTTGTAAGCCTACACCTGTTGAGGTAACGTACCGTACCGTATGTAAGTACAAATATAAATAAAAAGGAAAAGTCCTTCAGACGTCACCCAAAACTCAAATATAATGAGCTTTTACTTTGAAATGTAACCAATTTCCTCTATCCCCTTTCTATTTTCAGTCTTGCGGGTTTTTTAAAACACCGCATTATCCATCGATCATGTATGAACCCGTTGAGCCCTATTCAGGTTAAAGTTAGCCTGGATAGAACACGTCGGCCTACTTCGCCAGGCTAACCATATGACGTAATGATTGGGAGTGTTTAGTGCTCAGACAGGCCAAGCGCCATCCGCGACTACATTATTGCTCCTGTTTTGGTAATTGGAAAACCAGTAAATTGGATTAAAAACCTTTAGAGGATGATTAAAATCAATTTACTTTTCTCCTTCCATTGTGGCAGTTGACGTTTGTGTCCCCCCCCCCTCCCCAGACCCCCCCACCCATCCCCCAACCCCCCCAAACTCTAGTATTGCAGTTAGTTTGTAAATAATGACAGTCATCCAGACCACCAGAGTAGCCAACTTATGTGTCAGAGCGAGGGACTGCACTAGATCTAGAGAACGGTAAAGTAAGTACGTTTTTAATGATTTACCATTGAGTGACTTTTTCCGTCCGGATTCCGCCCATCTCATTTCAGTGATTTGTAACTACAGGCTGGCTATCGTTAATCTTAAGGGGGTGGATGTACTTCGTTCTTGGCATCGTCGGGCAGAGGCTCAACTTAGACAAACACAAAAATACAAACTAGGCATTTTTTTATTCGGCCAATCGTGCTGACTTTTTTTTTCCCTTTTTTTCTTCTCCATATTTTCAATTCAATTGTTTCTCTCCATAATCACGGCTAATGGATGGTTTTCATTTGTTAAACAGAGCCGTCGCAAACGGATAATAGGATAGACTAAACTGTTTAAATTCTATTGGAACATTGTTTACATTTCCCCTCTGCGAGTAACTCCACCCTCTCCCCATTCTTTCATATTACGTGTAGGCGGCTGACGGTAATACCAGAGTGCTCTCCACCGATTCCAAAGCATCTGGATGATTGATCTGGTAGGTCTAGCCGTGGCGTCACTACGTCACCAGGAAGAACCCATCACCGCCAGTACGTCCATCGTTAAAGACCTTTATAAAGGCCCCCCTGGCTCTGGACACGGAGAGCAGAACACAGAGCCAGGACCCCCAGGGCAAGGCAGGTGCACCTGTGATGACTCACACACACACACACACACACACACACACACCACACACACACACACACACACACACACACACACACACACACACACACACACACACACAAAAGAGAGCGATATAGGGGAGGAGGAAAGAGTGAGAGATATCGTAGAGGCGGAGAGAGAGATGTATGAGAGGAAGAAAGAAAGAGAGATATAGGAGAGGAGGAAAGAGAGATATAGGAGAGGAGGAAAGAGAGATATAGGAGAGGAGGAGAGAGAAATGTAGGAGAGGAGGAGAATGATATGAGAGAAAGTAAGGAAGAAAGAGATATAAGAGAAAAAGAAAGAGAGATGTAAGAGAGAAAGTAAGGAATAAATAGAGAAATATATTAGAGAGAAAGAAGGACAGAGTAAGACATAATGCCCCGTGTTGATTAGAAAGTCCTTTAAGGGGGTCCGAACGAGAAACTCTGTTTACATTCTCCTTCTATACCTCCCCCCCCACACATCATGTCATGTTTATTTATCTTCTTGTTCTCTTTTGTTGTGATGGGGTTGGGTGGCGGGGGGGGGGGCGGGGGCTGCGGACGGGGGGGTGCGGATGGTATCTTACGGGCGCAGATGAAAAGAGGAGCTGATTGATCAGCAACCCCCCAGTGAGAGGGTTATCGATCAGACGGATCCCTCCGATGCCTGACCCCTGTACAGGGCTGACTGACAGCGGACACTTTCTAACCACGCCTTCGGAACCCGGGCGCAGGGGAGGGGAAGGGGGAGAGGGTTGTGTGGGTGGGCTGTGGGCGGGCGTAGGGTCTGGTGGTGGTGGGGGGGGGGTGGGGGGGGCGTAGGGTCGGGGGGTTGGGTTTCCCCCCCCCACCCCCGCTCAATCAACTCAATGCCATTGTTAGCGTCCCCGCGTTTGCCCTCCATCACCTCAATTTGCATAATCTGCTTGTGCATTGTGTGTGTGTGTGTGTGTGTGTGTGTGTGTGTGTGTGTGTGTGTGTGTGTGTGGGAGTGTGCGTGTGTGTGTCTGTTTTAATACGCCCCAGACGTATTAAGGTAGGCCCGGCGTTGTTGACTGGGAATGCACGTGTCCATTGTTTACTCTTCTGTGCATTGTTTACTCACACACACACACACACACACACACACACACACACACACACACACACACACACACACACACACACACACACACACACACACACACACACACACACACACACACACACACACACACACCAGCAGCAGCACCATGTGCTTGGTTTATTGACCTAGCCACCAAGCTGTGTGTGTGTGCGTGTGCGTGTGTGCGTGTGTTTGTGTTGTTTACCCCGCTTCGGTTCCATTGTTTATGTGGCCGAGCGAGAAATACTCCATCTTGGGCTAACGCGGCGCTTATCGTGTCTGCGTAACGCGTGAGCGTGCTGCCGATGAACTTTACGTGGCGTGTAATTTGTTGGAAGCAGCCCGATACCTTCCTGAAAGGTGGACCTTGGCAGAAACAAACAGAAGTCATTTCGCAGATGCGTTTCTTGCCTGAGTGAACCTGATCCGAGAACAGTTCAACGGCGAATAATCAATACGGCAGCCTCCATAAGATAGTTTGTGCTGCAGATTTCTGCAAGCTGCCCTATCCATAACATCAGCCGGACAGAGCTGGCAGGTGACACAGCCTTTGGTTTGACCACAAAGGCCTTTGCTAGTATTCTACAGGCTTCCAAGGTGACGGAAGAGGTGTAGTGCAAAAGGTGCATTGTCTCATGTTTCACGCTCTTCCGACCCTATTGAAGACTTGACCGCCTGCTTGCCCAGAGCGACTGCATTCGGTCTCGGACACATTGTGTCGTTTTATATCGAACCCGAGTGTTGAACTTGAAGTTTATCGATCCGCGTTCAGACGCTTCCTCTTCATGTTTCGTAATATAACAGTTTTGCGTCAACAGAGAACAGCGTGTGCTTGACGTGATCTGGGGGGATACGCCAGACATGCTATTCTAACCCCTCTCCGGGCTTACATGTTGAGGAAACATGGAAGTTAGACGTTTTGGATTCAGGAAATTGCACAAGGAGAAACACAGCAGAATAAATCACTGCATTCCAGAAACACACACACACACACACACACACACACACACACACACACACACACACACACACACACACACACACACACACACACACACACACACACACACACACACACACACACACACACACACACACACGCAAACACACACAACCCTTCAATTTGAACAAACACACACAGCAACACACACAAACGCACGCCCAAACACACATGGACATGCACACACCCACCCAGTGCTGTGTGTGTGTGTGTGTGTGTGTGTGTGTGTGTGTGTGTGTGTGACACTAGCTCCTACTCTACTTTGTTTTGGGTATTTCCATTTCATCTGGAGGTGAAGCATGCCGACACTGTGATGTCAATGTTTAGTCAAACAAGGGCATGCATGAGAATACAATAAAGACAGAAAGCAAAAACACGAACACACACACGCACACACACTCGCACACACACACACGCACACATGGCTTGTTCCTTTTGACATCATCCATTTACTTCAAATGAATGTTCGTTTTTGTTGTTTGTGTCTGATTTTGTTTGTTTTATCCCAGCGGAGAGACGAAACGCACACACAGATAAACATATTTTTGTTTTGGTAATTAAAACTTCAGCAAAGGATCTCTTGAATTGTATCATGCTTTTAAAACGGCCAATGTCATACTTTGACTCTGTCCGTCTCTCATCTATTATGCATGTCTGGTTATTCTACCAGTGAAGAAACTCAAACTACGTATTGTAATGTATCCACATCTATTACCATAGTATCCACTCTTCTACTTACCGCTACCGCTTTGATAAGAGTTGGTTAAGAGTTTGATCCTTTGCCATTAACATGACGTCAGACAGCTTTTGTTGTTTTTTGGGCCAGAAAATTACATTTGACAGTGACTGGTTTAAAGGAATAACCCATTACAAATGTAAAGTGCTCCTTTTTTATGTCTTCTTTTATAACCCCTGCCTATCTGGGAAATTTGATTAGAAGCATTTGACTTAGAATTGACTTAGCTAAAGAAGCTTCTACAGGCAGTAGCAGGTTTTAGATGTGTGGACTCGAGTGAATTTACATACCCAATAAAGATGACGCATTATATTCCTGTTTAATTGGATGCATAAAAACAGTTAATTTAATGAATACAGGCAGCTTTATTACAACCAACATAACATGGACAACTTTTTTTTTATCAAGAACTCATTATCGGATCGTTCTTTCTAATCACCCTCCAAAAAAACACTATTTCCTGCACGTCTTAGAAACATACTTCTGAAATATGCAACACACACACACACACACACACACACACACACACACACACACACACACACACACACACACACACACACACACACACACACACACACACACACACACACACACACACACACACACACACACACACACACACACACACACAGGGATGTGAAGGGAATGAACCTGGTTGACACCGCTTTCTAACTTTTGTGTTGTGTTTTCTATTTCTTTATGGACGCGCACACTGCGATGGTATTCCAAGCAGGCCCGGGCTAATGAGCTTTTACTTTAACCAGCTCCATATGGACGGGGTGCATGTGTGTGTGTGTGTGTGTGTGTGTGTGTGTGTGCGACGGACGTGGGCACGGGTCGCGTGGTTTGCGGTGGTGTGCTGACTGTGCCATACTCTCCCCTGTGCCACCCCGGGCACGTTTATGGTGTCCCTGCAGGGAGCTCGCGGTAAACCCAGCACCCGCCATTAAGCCTGCCTGTTCACCACACCGGCCACGGCGGCGGCCGGGCGCACTGACGTGATGCCCAGATAGCTGAGCGCTACGCACACACACACACACACACACACACACACACACACACACACACACACACACACACACACACACACACACACACAAACACACACGCACACGCACACGCACACACACACACACATACTGTAGGTGTGCATGCACTGACGTGAGTCACGCATGCACATCAACACAAACACATGTATGCATATCCACAAACACGCGCGCGCACCCACACACACTGGCACATCAACACACGCACACACACACACACACACACACTCCACACACACACCTGTGCATGCTCAGACTCACCTGCATGCACATGCACACACAGAGGCATGCACACACACATGCACATCAATGCACACACACACACGCACAGGCATGCACACACACACACACACACACACACACACACACACACACACACACACACACACACACTGGTGCTTTTCGAGGTGAATAATATGTTTCTACAGTATATAAAAATAAGCGTTCCAGTAAAACCTTGAAAGCCTCCAGAATAAGATCCCGTTGATCAGTGTAAAATAACCCAGTGCCAGCGTGCGGAGAAGACCACACCAATATATTTGTCGTCTATTAATGCCGCCCAGCCAAAACATGTTTATCTAGCTGTAAGTCGCTTAAATCACATCCTGGCTGATGTCCCGCGATTTAACACCTGATCTGAACAAGGAGTTTAATCAGGTGGAGCAGGTGGAGCGGGTGGAGGAGGAGGAGGAGGAGGAGGGGGATGAGCTATCTGATTATGTGATTGCAGGAGGTAGGGAATCTCTGGTGTCACCGTGCAGGAGAGCGGAGACACCAGAGAGGCAACTCAGTTGACATCATCCCCCTTAGCTCCTCCTCCTCACCCTCACCTACACCTCCTCCTCTCCCCAACCTCCTCCTCCTCCCCCACCCCCACCTCCTCCTCACCTCTCCTCCTCCTGTTCGTCCACAGCCACGATGACAAATAAATTATGCACTTACATAAAGCAGGGATGAGGTCAGGGGATAAGGGAGGTGATGGGAGGGGGGGGCATTTTGAGGGGTGGGGGTGTGGCAGGGGTGGTGGGGTATTTTGGGATTTGCTGTCTCACCCTTACTTTGCAATTTAGCGATATGATGCAGTTTGGAGGGTAATACGATATCCCCTCTTTGTTGTTGTTGTTTTTAAGACACCGCTTGGGGTATGTGTAAGAGGAGCCTTGTACATTACTATACTGTTGTGTGTGAATATAAATATATGTATATATATATATATATATATATTCACCTTTTTTACAGGCTAACACACTTTTGAATGTATACCCTTTATTTACACTCATTTTCCCAAATGCTTGTTTGTTGCTTGCGTGTTAATCTTGGATTACTATATTGTATTTTTACTATTCGTCTTTTTTGTTTTCAGGTTTTTGGCATTGTTTTGTCTCTTATCACTATTTTGGCTGTCGGACTTCCTTCTGCTGAAACACCAGAATTTACCCACTAGGGATTATCACAGTAGTATCTATCTAACTATCAACCTATATACATCTATGATGGTCCATGGACCTATCCTCATGCTTAGGGCTGACAGCTGTCCAAAGCATTACATCAGATTACAGCAGCTTTGTCTGAATGTATATACAGTATTTCTAGTCTATTAAAACAATAAAAAACAAATTACCAATTTCTATTATATTTTAAATGTTGGCAAATCATTCATCCCACATTTTCAGCCTCTGTTTTAATTTTTTGGTCTCGTATTGTGGAATTTAAGTGATATTGAAACCCTGGGAAGTTGAAGTATTGTGAGGTTATAGGTAGCGAGGGATTATATTCTTAAGGGCTTTAATGGGTGTTCTGTGACGCCATTACATAAAAATAAAAAAAATGCCGGGGACTTACTAAGGCCATGGCAATACTCCCAGATCCAAACCGTGCTTAGAAACTGCGCCATACTAGACCTATGCTTTTCATAATTTTACCAGTTCACTGCAACTTCACAACACCTTGAACTTTTAAAGTTTGATCTTGACCTGCCAGTGTCGATTCTACATACTTTTAAATATGTCTCCCTCAGAAATCATTCCAACAACAACAAAAAAAGGCGCATAAATGCGAAAAGCATTTACGTCTGCACTTTAGCAAGCAGCAACTGTCACAGATTAAGCCTGGTCCATTAATGGATTATGGGACAATGTTGTTCTCTTTCTCCCTATTTCAGTCATACTGCTCTGCAGTAACTCGGATGACAGTGTAGGATTATGATCGTACAATGAATGGGCCACTTCTCCTCTCGAAAACAAAAGTTACCAGGAATCAGCAAGCTAAAATTTGGTTATGGAAACGCAAAACTGATCGTCAATAAAGTTTGTTATCTATTCGATATGGCATCTCTCAAACCACACCGACTTTCTACAAAAAAATACATCGACAGAAACCAACTGCAACAGAACACCATCATCAGCCTTGAACCACAAAAGACAAAACTGATTTGAGAATATAAATGTTTGGTCGTAGCCGTTTTCTCTGTAAAGCTGTAAAAAAGCGTCAGGTAATCGTTCTGTTCTGTTCTCGCTGAGCTGCGCTAAGTCTCTCTGCCTTTAGGATGACGTGTTCCCGCGTTCTTCCACGTTGGGGCCCAAGCTGTTACTTTCACCTCGTACAGCTTGTTGCATTAGATTAGGCCTTAATCTGGTCCTGGG